>NC_058414.1:88635331-88715399 GCF_002201575.2 Neomonachus schauinslandi
CCCCGCTAGCCTTTGACTCCTCCTGGAGGCAAAAAGAAACCCCTGCAGGGCTGTGAGCGATTCCTTTTCTGTCTAGGAAGACAGAAAGGGGGTAAGGGTTCTGTAGAAACAGGGGAGTTTATTATTTACAGCACCTAACCTTTCCTAACCAGAAAGGCCAAGATTTTTGCCTTTTAATCTATTCTCCTTCCTTTCAAGAGGTTGAAAGAAAAGGCAATCCTGGGTCCTTAATGGTATTTGGTATTTCCTGCATGTGGTAGGTGTATGATCACTTTCCCTTTGATATTCAGACCTATTTTCTCATCCCCAGGTGAGGCCACTGGTCCTGATGCCCTTCAGCTAGGGTGTCGTGGCCAGTATCTGTTCTGCTTTAAAAAAAAAAAACAAACCCCTCAAAAAAACAGCACCCAGAACCTAGTGGCCTAAAACCACCACTGTTCACAGTTTTGCAGTTTGGACTGGGTTTAGCTGGTGGTGTTTTGCTGGTCTCACCTGGTGTCACTCATATGCCTGGAAGTGGGCAGCCCAAGATGGCCTCAGTCACATGTGTGGCGGTTAGCTGGAGCTGTAAGGGTGGGATACGTCTGTTCTCCACGTGGCCTCTCCTGAAGAGTAATCTTTCTCATGCTGAGATCCAAACCCCAATGAGGAGGTACCTGTTTAAGCTTCTGTTGTTTCACATTTGTCCCATTCGGCCCCAGCAAGTCACATGGCCAAGCTCAAGAGTCCGTGTGTAGAGAGGGGTTACACTAGGGCACCCATGCTGGGAGGCGTGAGTCACTGGGGATGGTTACTGTAACAGTCTCCCCACAGCTGTAAAGAGGTGCATTACTTATGGGCTTGACTTTTCAGTTGCTTCAACGAACGCATTACATTCTCTCATGACTCTGTTAATCACGCTATAACTAGGTCCTGGCCAAACCTGGAGGGTGTTTCTCAATCTAGCTCATCTAAACCTCTATAACAGGAGTTGGCAGACATTTTCAGCGAAGGACCATAGAGTAAATATTTTAGGCTTTGTCAGCCGTATACGCTCTACAACTGCTTGTTCTGCCAACGGAGTGTGGAAGCAGCCATATATGTAAGTGAGTAGGTACGGCTGTGTTCCAGTAAAACTTTATTTACAAAAACAGGTGGTGGGCCAGGTTTGGCCTACGGACTGTAGGTTGCTGATTCTCGTTCTGTATCCTAATCTTTTAGACTGCCAAAAAAAAAAAAAAAAAGTGTATGTTACACTCAAATATTGCTGCTTCTCAAACTTGAAAATTAAATGTCGTCTTTGTAGAATTTGATTTCACCATGAAAAGTCATTGATCAGTGCATGTTACATAATATTTTCTACCTGATTGTTTAAAATCCTAAATCCATAAAATGTTTTCTAAGTATCTTTTTAAGAACTTGGTAAAAGCTGTGTTAATAGACTAAAATATCATGAGTTGGTTCAGTGAAAGTTGGAGAGGCAAAATAAGGTATAGAGAGCAAACTTCAGTCAGGCTGCCTGAGTTGAAGCCCCGGTTCTAACAGTCACTGGCTGTGTGACCATAGTCAAGTTACTTAACTTCTCTGAGCTTTAGTTTTCTCATCTGAAAATAGGGATGATGATAGTCCTACTTCGTAGGGTTATTATGAAGATTAAACATAGCAGTCCACAAAAATACCTAGAATGGTGCCCAGATCATAGTAAATGCTCAGTTAAAATGGTAAAACATCAAAATATCCTGAAACCCTAACTCCCTTAAATGGTAATTTTTTGATAAGCATAGGTATAGGACAGTTTCCAGGTTCATAGTGTTGTGGTATGGTTAAAAGAACTTGTTAGACCTAAAACTCAGTAAGTCCCTGGATACAAAAATCAGTTGTATTTCTATACACTTGTTAACAACTCTCCAAAGAGAAAATTAAAACAAATCCATTTACAATAGTATCCAAAGGAATATGATACTTAACCAAGGAGGTGACAGAGTTGTCTACTGAAAATTATAAAAAATTGACAGAAGAACTAACACAAATGGAAGGACCTCTCATGTTCTTGGATTAGAAGAATTGATATTGGTGAAACGGGGACCATGCTTCCCAAAGCAGTACATAGACTCAATGCAATCCTTAACAAAATCCCAATGATCTTTTTGTAGAAATAGGAAAACACTGCTAAAATTGACTTGGAGCCACCAAAGACCCTGGACAGCCAAACAGTTTTGAGTAAGAAAAAGCGGGAGGTATCACACTCCCTGATTTTAAGAGAGATTGCAAAGCTATAGCAATCAGCAATACGGTATTGGCATAATATTATATAGACCAATGGAGCAGAATAGAGAGCCAGTGTATTAAACCCTCACATACACAGTCAATCAATATTTGACAAAGGAGCCAAGAATACTCAATGGGAAAAAGTCTCTTTGTTAAAGGGTATTGGGAAAATTGGATATCCACAGGAAAAATAATGAAATTGGACCCTTATTGAAAAATCAATTCAAAATGGATTAAAGACTTAAATGTAAATCCTGAAACAATAAAACTCATAGACAAAAACAGGGAAAAGCTTCCGAAATTGGGCTGGACAATGATTTCATTGATATGACACCGAAAGCAGAGGCAACATAAGCAAAAATGAAGTGGGATTACATCAAACTAAAAAGCTTCTGCACAGCAAAGGAAGTTGTCAACAAAATGAAAAGGCAACATATGGAATGGGAGAAAATACGTGCAGGCCATTTATCTGATAAGGAGTCATTATAACGAACTCCTATAACTCAATAGCAATCAAACCAAGTAACTCAATTTAAAAAATGAGATCTTTTCTTTCCAAAAGACCTTGCTTTCCAAGAAGACCTACAAATGGCCAACAGGAATATGAAACTGTGTTCCATATCACTAATCCTCAGGGAAATGCAAATCTGAACCACAATGAATTATTGCCTCCTCTATGTTAGGTTGCCTATTATCAAAAAAACAATGGACAGGTGTTGGCAAGGAAGTGGAAAAAAGGGAGCTTTTGTTGTCCAAATTGTTGGTGGGCATGTAAATTAGTGTGGCTACTATGGAAAACAATGTGGAGGTTTCTCAAAATACTAAAACTAGAATTAACATCTAATCAAGCCGTAGAGAGCAAGATGGAGTCCCTCATGTCAAGCAGTGACGTAAGCAGCCAACGGCGTAGCAGCCAAGGCCAGTTATCACCAAAACCTGCACAGGCTGATGACACTCAGAGCTGGTAAAGGCATCTAAGCCAAGAGAGCCTAGAAGAACCGAGAGCTGGTAATCATGGGAACCAGAAGAGGCCTGCGAAGGCCCAAGACTGATTAAACTCCTTTAAGAAGGGATGACTTTTGCAGCAGATATAACATATTGTCAAACTCTCGACGTGGACTCTTCCACGACTGACTGCACTGAAAAGGCAGCTGCATGTTAAGGCTCTGCCCAATAGATCTTGACCATGATAAAGATCCTCCACTGCTTAGACAGAATTAGCAGTCAGCGCTGAGAGTTGACCTGGACTGGACCGAGTCCCCATCTCAGCTGCCTGCTCACGGATGGACTTTGAGTTTGCTGTGTTAACTTCTTAGGCCTCCCTGTATCTTCTTTGTTGTTGACTTTGTATTGTACTTTGTGTGACAGGTATGAAGCCAAGTTATAGGTCATTGAGTTTGGAATCCTGAACCTGTTTGACAATTATAGTTAACCTTGCTTTATGATTGAATAAAGCTGACATTGTGGAAAGACACCACTGATGTACGCCTTTATGGTGTGCTTGAGACACCAGCAATCCTATTTCTGGGTGTATATCCAAAGGAGTTGAAGTCTAGATCTTAAAGAGATCTGATCTGCATTCCCATGTTCCCTGCAGCGTTATTCACAGGAGCCGAGACAGGAAACATCCTAAATGTCGATACACAAATGGATAAAGAACCTGTGGTTATAGACCTACGAGGTCCTATTATTCAGCCTTGGAAAAGGAAATTGTGCCATTTGCAACATCAGTAGACCTTGAGAGCATCATGCTAAGTGAACTAAGCCAGACAGAGGTCAAATACTGCATGGTCCCACTTATATGTGGAATCTAAAATACACTGCCATAAGTAGAGAGCAGAAGAATGGCAGGTGCCCAGGGCCAGGGGGAGGGGACAACGATTTGGTCATGTGAAGTACGTTCTGGAGACCTACTGTTGAGAAAGACCGCACGAGTGCCACCCAGTCTCCTCCGCAGATCAGGGCAGTGTTCTGTGGTTGGTTTTGGATATCTGGGGGAAAACACCTTTTATTTTCACCTACTTTGAAGGAGCTTGCGCACTCAGATCAGAACTAAATTTTACCGTTCGGGAGCTATTGACTGTGAGCAAGTTCTTTAACATTTCTTAGTCTCCCTTTTTAAAAACAATGATTGTGGGCGCCTGGGTGGCTCAGTTGGTTAAGCGACTGCCTTCGGCTCAGGTCATGATCCTGGAGTCCCGGGATCGAGTCCCGCATCGGGCTCCCTCCTCGGCGGGGAGTCTGCTTCTCCCTCTCCCACTCCCCCTGCTTGTGTTCCCTCTCTCGCTGTGTCTTTCTCTGTCAAATAAATAAATAAAATCTTTAAAAAAAAAAAAAAAAACAATGATTGTGAAGATTGGATAAGGTCATGTGGTTAAAAAGTCCTCTGCACAATGCCTAGCTCCTAACTTGCATGCAGTAAATGTTAATTAAAAAATTTAGTGGTAAAAGTAGCACAGATCTGGGGCGCCTGGGTGGCTCAGTCGGTTAAGTGTCTGCTTTCAGCTCAGGTCATGGTCCCAGGACTCCTGGGATCAAGGCCCGCATCGGGCTCCCTGCTCTGCGGGAAGCCTGCTTCTCCCTCACCCACTCCCCCTGCTTGTGTTCCTTCTCTAGGTGTCTCTCTCTGCCAAATAAATAAATAAAATCTTAAAAAAAAAAAAAAAAGGTAGCATAGATCTGAGTACTTGCAAGCCTATTGAAAGTATTCAGATCTGACTAGCAAATCCCATGCAGTGGCCACAGAGAGACTTGGTAGCCAGCCACGGGGGATGTGCACGAACACACGGAACAGTATTAGAGGCCAGGCAGGGACCTACAGATAACGTAATACATTGTCAGATTTGTTACTAAAAGCTTAGGAAAGTGTCGCTGCTTTTAAAAAAAAAGATTCTAGTTATCTAGTATTATCCTCAAAACCAGCACCCAGGGATCAGGAATTGTCTATGCGTTATTTTCCTTTGTGTAATAAGATGCCGTGACTGTGGATGTTGCCAGACGTGTGACCCATCATTCTATCCAAACTGTAAATAAGACTGTCCTTGCTGCGGCAGCTGCTGAATGCATAGAAGTTGCTAGGGTGGCCAGACAGTCCTTTGTCTGGCTATTGACAGTTTTGCTTTGGTATCTGCCACAGTGGCTCAGTGACCTGCATTTGACCCCATGGTCAGCATTCCTCAATGCATCGTTGTGGTTGTGACTGTGATGTTTGTCTTTACTTCACTGATTGGGGTTTGTGGTCCCACTAGTACTTAAAGCGCTACGGGGCCAACATTTGGGTACAGTGACACTTAGGTGTAGCCCCACGGTCCTAACAGCGATTCTTTAGTCACGATTTACTGAAAACAAAGCTTATCTCCTATTTGGCTGTGTAATGATTTGACGTGAGTAGTTCAGAACGAATACAGTGAATGTCTACCAAGTGGCAGGTGCTATAAAAGCTGCTGATAAATTTTATTCTCAATCAGTTAATTATTATTTCAATGAAATAGCCTTGAAGAAAAATGTCCTATGGCTGATGAGTGATGATGGGGCTAGTATTTGGGCAGGGTAGTTGACCCTACACAGACCATAGTTAGGTGACAGGCAGGTGGCTGTTTCCCATCTAGTGGTGCCCCGCACCACAGAGAAGGATCCATATTCACAGCAGTAACGACAGCACAGGGCACTGGGGTTGAGAAAGCAGAACTGGCCTCCGAGTGTGGCTGTCTCCTGCTGTAGGATTGCGGGGCAGAAACCAGCGGGGACCCGGCTAAGTGACTGGAGCAATCGCAGTGATCTGCAATGTGCCAAGCACAAGACAAGGAGACCCATGACCTATCTTCCCAAATTCCTTGCATGCCTCCTCACCCCTCTGGGGGATTCAAGGAAAGGACTTGGGGAGGGCTCAAGCAATTCGCCCATGGGGACTCTATCCCTGGGATCCTGTGGAAATACTACCCACAGCAGTTGACAGGACGTCCTGCAGGGGAAAAAACCCTAATAACAAAGGGTCCTTCTCATCAGCGTTTTATCTTTGGAGCCGTTGTGACATCTTACCTTCACTTCTTTTGCCCAGAGTGTAACTTTGAGGCTCATCTTAAGATTTTCTTGGGCGTCCATTTTTGCTGTGTCTGCCGTGTTAAAGGCTTCCATTTACTTCATCTCTAGGAAGCCACCCTCGATGACTTCCCATTTACAGGTTTTTAGACTCTGTCTTTACGGTCGCTCACAGTGGTCCTCAAACTCAGGTGTGCATCAGAATGCCCCGGAGGGTTTGTTACGACATGGACTGATGGGCTCAGCCCATGCTTGGATTCGGTTGGCCCGGACTGGGCACCTCAATCAAGTCCCCAGGTGGTGGTGATGTGGCTAGGCCAGGGACATTTTGAGAATCCCTGGTCTCATAGAAGGAAAAAAAAAAAAAAATGCAGTAACAATCTGATCTACTGAGTTGCGTCAGGGTCCTGTGATAGCTGGTGTCTAATCGCAAAAGATTTTCACAGTAACTCTAAGTGCTTTTTGTCCAGATGTGTGCCTTCCGTTGACTAATAACTGGTTTGTTCAATGATTATAGAAGATGCTCTGTTCCCTTTAACTAGATTTAAACACTTAGATGGACCCCACTTCTTTTTTTTAAGATATTAGAGTGTGTGCGAGCAGAGGCAGGGGGCAGAGGGAGAGAATCTCAAGCCGACTACCCACTGAGTGCAGAGCTGGATGCGGGCTCCATCCCAGGACCCTGAGGATCATGACCTGAGCTGAAATCAAGAGTCAGACACTTAAGCAACTGAGCCACCCAGGAACCCCTGATAAGACCCCAATTCTTAAAATGGAAGTTTCATTGATCAAAAAATCTCCTGTGAAGACTCACATCCACCCCTACATGCTACCCCATGCTTAAACCTTGGTTGGCAACATGAAGGTCCTGAAAGATAGCTTTTGCTCTCTTTTTTTTTTTTTTTTTTTAAGATTTTATTTATTTATTTTGAGAGAGAGAGAATGAGAGACAGAGAGCATGAGAGGGAGGAGGGTCAGAGGGAGAAGCAGACTCCCTGCCGAGCAGGGAGCCCGATGCGGGACTCGATCCCGGGACTCCAGGATCATGACCTGAGCCGAAGGCAGTCGCTTAACCAACTGAGCCACCCAGGCGCCCCGCTTTTGCTCTCTTTTACTGCGCATCGGCACGTATTATTCATAGGCCATTTCAAAAGAAAAATACACAGTTGTCTTAGGTTGTTGACAAGATTACAACAGAATCAAGCTGAATATAATCTGGTTCAGATTTTGAGGTTCAAAGTGATTTAATGTTCAATCAGAACATTTGTTCTGAAAACTACACTCTAAAAGAGCGCTCATGGTCAAGTACGTTGGGCAAACGTGAACCTCGGGATGTGCAGCAGCCTCAGTTGACATAGGAAAGATCTGAGCGGCTGCCCATGATTCTGACCCGGATGCTCCAGGATACGCTGGCTAGCCCTTGCTTTTAGGAAGCCAGGATTACTGAACGTTCGTAAGTGAACCAGTCTGTATCAGGAGACCGATACAAAAGCAAAACTTCCAGATGAGGAGTAGTACAGTTTATTTCAATTAAATCTTTCCTGTCTTATTTCCTTTCCACTTATTTTTTCCTAGAATTGGGTTACGAAGGGAAATTTGGATGAACCCAAAGCTGGAGTCCACCAGAGGCTGGGTCAAGCTGTGAGAAAAGGGTTTGGAAAGGAAGGCCGCAGGAGCTGAGGGAGGAAAAGCTGCCGACACGTTCCTTGTAGCACAATTCAAGTTTATTCCATTTGTTCTTGCAACACAAAACTGAAACACGGTATTATTTAGCATTCGGATGTACATGAACTAGGATCATATGAGAAACCCAACTGTGTCAAAAGTATTACATGATGGAAAAAATGAACTCAAATATATCAAAATGCACAAAGCACTAGTCTTCCTCCATTACTGCTTAGAAAGATATGATTGTTTCTCCATTTACAAAATAGAATCAGGATGATTTAAATTCTTAAAATTTTGCATGCAAAACACTGCAATTGCTTATATAGGAGGGCACTCTCACCAGCTTCTTCTATACACAATCGAGTACACAATATTGCATGGAAGTAAAGAGCAGCTCCATTGAAGTTTTAGGAAAAAAAAGTCGGTACATCTAGATTTAAGATCCATTATCAGGGGGAAAAGAAATCAGTGAGTAAAGGGCCTTACTTGCAGCTTGCACACACTGTACCCACCTACCTCTCCTTTGTGCCCCGCTGGGTGTAGGTGAGCTATGCCTAGAAGAACTACTTGGGTATTCCTGGGTGCTGTGTTTGAACTCTAAGTATACAGATGCCAGTCTGAAGCTGCAAGGGGGCGGAATTTGTTAGGATACTAATGTAAACAGGTAAACCGCCTGTTTTTACTTGATAGAGTGCATACAAAATGACTGACTTAATACAAAAACTACAGAACATGCAAGATTTTTTCTGAGATGTTAAATATTCAGTGGAGAACAAAACTTACTTAACCCTTCACTAATGCATGTAGTACCAAAAAGCAGACATGTTTTTAGCTTCCTTTACTCAAAAAATGAACATTAAGTGTTGTGAATTTCTCTGCCAAGTGGTTCGGAAATACATTATAAATAACCTAGTTAAAAAAAACCAGAAATTGTAAACCATCTCGGCCAGTCTATTCTATGTTTACGTTATTTTCTCAAGCAATCGCCCCATAATTCTGGGGCTTACAAAATGGCTGAGAAAGAGGGAAGGCGAAGTAGCCTCTACTGCAATACAAGGAACAGCGGGATGAACTGTACAAAGAATCACGTGGCTTCTCCACCAGGTGACCGTGGAAAGCAGACCAAGTTCAGGAATGATAGGACAGTGCACTCTCTGCGATAGCCAACTGCAACACAACAGTTTGAAAGGAAAGGTAAAAATCCGAGCCAAGAGGTGAAAACGAAAATATAGGAACACCTTGTTGCTACCAACATACAGACTGATAAAGTGCCCTCCGTCTTCAATGAGGATAGCTCTGTTTCCATTCAGTGATGTAATAAAGTACTGTTTACTGACTTCTAATCCAACTCTAATCTGCACTAAGACAGCAGAATTATTAGCCAAATATATCAAAGTATTTAAACCACCATTTTGTTTGTGATTGTTTTCTTGGATGCAGGAAAATTACAGGGTTAGGCTAGTTGTAAGCAAAAAGCCACAGGATTAAAAAAAAAAAAAGATTCATGGGGAAAAATACACGCACACACAATCGCGCACGCACACGCACGCATAAACCCACACCATAACAAACCGATCAGTAAGATTTGTTATTAGCTGGCTACTTTTGATACTAGTTTAACCCTGTTTTAGAATGCTACATTGCCTTAAAAAATCATAATTCTTTGTTATCCACAATCTGAATACAAGCCCCTAACCCAACCCCCCTTTAAAAATTTGAGGTACATTCAATTATTGCATGATTTGGCTAAGGAAAAACCCTAATATTTTTAGCAAGCTTTTATGGATGGCAAGTCAAAGGAGTCAATATTTTAAATGTGAAATAGCAAATTTAAGGGTGTATGTTTTAATTCATTGTACTGCTCATGAAATAAACATTTGAACATGTGTCTAAATATTTCCTGCAGGTCAGAACACCCCTTGTAGGGCACTGTATTTTAAGAAGACAGAATACATTTTGAAGGGGTCACACTTAATGTGATGCATGGTTTAGTAAAGAAACAAAAATAGGTTATGCAGATGGGTTGGTGTATGTTCAGCAGAAGCCTATCGACAAGTTGGGGAAACCTGGTAATGAGCAAACTTTTGAAGGGACAGGGCTCAATTTGTCCAGACCGTAAATCTCACCCCAGTGATAGCTTTGGTGCAGTAAGTAATCAGCATCCAAGGTGGGTCTGAGAGAGGATTTCCAAAGAATGTTCCTTGATTCTCCAAACATAACCGAGGCCAATCCATTCAAAGAGCAAATGAAGAAAATCCATAGGTACTAAGACAACTGTTCTCTAGAGGATACTAACAGGCTATGGCTATGATTCTATGTTTAAATCCCCTTTTACTACCAGCAGGAGTCTGAAAGTGTTTCAATGTTATATAAACGTCTGAATCTAGAGGAGAAAAAAATACGCACACTGGAATGATTTCTCCTGTAGGCTTCCAAAATTTAAGGTTTTATAAATAAAACTAGTCAGTTTTATCTAAAGATACATGAAATCCATGTGAAAGGGGAGAGGAAATCCAAAGTTGAGTCATCCAGCAATTTAGGAGTGTGCCCCCTCACCTTAACTGAGCTCTCACGTAAAGCTGAAAGTCGCTGAGGGAAGATTTGGTCGCCGACCACGGACAGCGCTCTTAACTATGCCAGGAGGCCCCCAGGAGAGTGCGTCTTAAGGCAGAAGGCTAGAGCTGATTGCTTATCTCAGCACCCAGAGTTAGGTCCCAGCAGCCGCCGCTGCTCACAGTTATGGCTACCACACTCGGCGAGCTGGCCTCGGTAGGATCAGGCCCTCGACATGATCTCATGAATAAACTAGCTAGGGAGCTGAAAGGGTCAAATGGTACTGCTATGGTTTGTCTTTGCTCTCCCTGGGGCATAAGCTGTGTATTTTGTTGGAAATGGAAAAGAGGCAGACTTGATCAGGAGTCCCAGTAAAAGCCTGATCACGGTTTTTTCCTCTCTTCCCAAACATGTTTTTTTCTGGTGGTCTGACTGGTTATGAATTTCTCTCTCCCCTCACCCCTGTTAAAGTATTTAGCTGAAGAAGCTGGCAGCTAGAGAGTGACAGACAGACAGGCAGCAGTGTGAGGCCACGGGAGAGCCCTTCTTCCAGAGCTGGCAGCCCATCCGTCCATCACTGAAGAAGGGCTTTGATTGCCTGGTTGTCAGTGGCTTCAAAGGCAGTTAGTCCATCTGGACCTTTCACGGTCTTATCAGCACCCTGAAAAGAGAGGAAATAGCCATTAATACTGAAGGAGTCCGCCATCACGTGCAGAGGCGTCTAATGTGTGTGTCGAGAATCAAGACTAATGGGCTCCCTTCAACTGAAAAGAAACCCCAAACATCTGGCAAGTTGTAGACGAAGTCGTAAAAATGCCAGACTGTTTTTCAGGCACTAGAAACTGTAAGCTACAAACGCAACTTGCCAATAATATAGGCAAGGACTGCCTTTCATTTATACTATCATGCATTCAATTAAGCTTTAGAAAAGATTATCCCTATGTGTAATATGAAATGGGGAAAATCACTTTTGCTAAAGAAGAAAGTATTACTGTGACCGTTATTTCTTTGCAACACCTTGTGGAGAGTGCATAAATACTACAAACGTATTTCTACAGTTCAGAGCTTACAAACCGCTTACTTGAGACAAGTTAAGGCTGTGTAATACTGGTCACTGTACCTACAAAAACTGAGCAGTAAATGCTTGCCATGGGGGCTGTAAAAGGAGGTTTCCTTCTGTACGCGCGAGAGAGCCTCTCCGGCCTACTCCAAAGCTTTACCTGGACCGTGTGATTCCGGAAGATTTTACTTGCAATGTGGCGTTTCAGTTTTGCGAACGTGTACACACAGCTTTGTGTCTATCTGTTGTCTTTATCTGTCTTTACTAGAACGAAGCTCCGGGGGAACATCTCTGTATTACTTACTACTGCATTCCCAGTCCCTAGAAAGTGCCTAGCGTCTGGGAGCTGCATTTGCTCCCACCTGAGGTTCTCTTTGCCTAGTTCCAGCCCCAACCAGCGTTTAGCCATCCAACAGCCTCTAGTGTCCTGCCCTCCTCCCCTGGCCAAATCTCCACTGTTCTCAGGCCTACAGAATTCTCTGAACTTGATATAAATAGTCCTTTAAAGACCAACTCTAGTCAAACTCACCAGTCTCTTCTCCCATTAACCTCTCTCTGCTCTAATCCTACGGAACTTCTCATCATGCTCACATCCCATGTGCCATGTCTTTATACACGCTGGGTTCTAGACAGAACGTTCGCCTTACTCCTTTGCTCCGGCAGACTCATTCAATCATTCAGCAAGTGTTTAGTGAATGTGTAGACACTGGGTAAGGAGCTGGAGAATCAAAGAAAAACAAGATAGTCTGGCTAGTGTGGGAGACAGACAAATGATCCAGTATGACAGAGGTGGATGAGAATAATAGTGTCATGCGCATGGATGAGAGGTCTCTTAGCCAGAATGGGACGCAATAGGAGGATGTAAGGGAGAAAGGCTTCTGAATGAGGCAGTGCTTGAGCTGAGTCTTGAGGAGTAAGCACAAGATGATTAGGTAAACCAAGAAGATAACATCCTAGGAAGTGCTACATTATTACAAAGTCTTCTATATGATTATAAAGATCTCTATTTCTTCATTTTCTAATTGAATTTAACTGCTTCATGGAATACAGGCAACTCATAGTCAAGTGGGAGAGAAATCTGTGAGGGAGAACTTCAGTGTGGTAAGTCCTCAATGGGATGTGGGACAATAACTGGGATCATTGTATTCAAAACCATTCCTTATTTGATCACTGCTTTTATGACTAGCATTATAAACTATAATTCTGCACTAACAAAAAGTTGAGTATTTTAGTGAACACTGCTTGCTTTTTAGCTGTCAGAATTCATTTCCTTTCTTTTGATAATAGCAACCTAATTTCATTTTGGGGCTTCTTTGGTCCCCACTGTCTGGAGTCCTGGGACCATGTAACTGAAAGTGCCATGTATTTTCCTCATCAAGTGTCAAAGATTTATTTGACTCAGGCAGGACTCTCACTTCTGCATTTTGAATCTTGATAGAGAACAAAAAGAGTTCATTTATTCCTGTGGCATGAACTAGATGAGACGGCTGAGGAGTTTCTGCTACCTTGAGGCCTGTAACTTCCAGAGCTCCTCCCTCTTCTGAGCCTGGTCCTCCAGCTGTCCTACTGGTTCTATGACTAGTCCCAATATCTTGAAAAATTCCTTTTTCTACCTGTTAGAGTCAATTGCTGCCATCTGTAGCAACAACAACAAAAATCTAGCTGATTTACATTGTCACTTTTCCCCCCTAATTTTAATAGATGTATCACAGAACTCAAGATACACAAAAACCCCACAAAACTCATAATTCTATATAGGTCAGATACTTTTATTAACATTTTAGTGTTTGTCTACTCTTTTGTTGTAAATATGCATATACACGTATTTCTTTTAAAAATAAATGAGTAACCCTAGGAGAACTAGGGTGACTATCAGACAACAGAAAAGATAAACCAGTATTACCAACAAGAGGGGCATTTCATAAGATAAAAAGTTCAATGGTCGAATTTCAAAAATGAAACTGAGAAAACAGTTCTATTTATAATAGCATTAAAAAGAATAAAATATGTAGAAATAAATCTAACAAAGTCAAACCAATTCTGAAAATGATGAACCAGTTTTATTAATATGGATAAGAATATTAAAATCATTTTTTAGTACTTGATGCAGTTACTAACAAGTTTATATAAGTCAGTATATTTGGCTTCACCCCTTCCTTGAGGAAACCATCTTTAATCATTTGTTTTTAATTCTAGTGATTATTTTCATAGCTCTAAATAATATACTCATGTTACTATGTGCATTATTAAGTTTAGATATTATCTTCTTACTTCCTGCTATATGGATGAGGCTTTAGCTCATTACCACCTTCTTCCCCAGACTGTCCCATTTCTTATATTTAAAATACCAGTTTGTTTCTCTATAAATTTAAATGATCGTTCTTTAAACCTATATTTCTTGTTCCATCAGTTCTGACAGTACCTCATCCCTCTACTTTATAAGATACTTTCTCTACCCTCCCATCACTTCCTGTACTTCTTAACTTGCCAGCTTTTCTATTTTGTCAAGATCAACTGTTATATTCTGTTCTGTAAGAACGTCTCTGTTTGATTCTTTTTTATCCCTCAAAGTCACCACGGTATTACATCCCCAGGACTCTCTTTATCTTTCAACTGTTAAGTGTGTATCTTTTGACCACCTTCACTCATTTTGTCCATCCCCCAACACCCCCCACCTCTGACAACCACCAATCTGTTCACTGTATCTATGAGTTCAGTGTGTGTGTGTGTGTGTGTATTTAAAGATTCCGCATATAAGCGACATTATATAGTGTTGGTCTCTCTCTCATTTCACTTAGCATAATGCCCTGAAGACCCATCTATGTTGTTGCAAATGGCAGAATTTCCTTTTTTTAATGCCTGAATATTCCTGTGTGTGTGCACACGTGCATGTGTATTATACACATTTTCTTTATCCATCTGTTGATGGACACTCAGGTTGTTTGCATGTCTTGGCTACTGCTGATAATGCTGCAATGAACATGGGGCTGCAGACGTCTTCTCAAGACGGTGATCTCATTTCCTTCAGATAAATACCCAGAAGTGGAATTGCTGGGTCATATGGAAGTTCTATTTTTAATTTTTTTTCAGGGAACTCCATACTGTTTTCCATGGTGGTTACATCAATTTAGATTCTCACCAACAGGGTTCCCTTTTCTTCATATCCTCACCAACATTGGTTATGTCTTGTCTTTTTGATGACAGCCATTCTAACAGGTGAGAGGTGATATCTCATTGTGGTTTTGATTTGCATTTCCCTGATGATTAGGGAGGCACCTTTACCCAGCTGGCCATCTGTACGTGGTCTTTGGAAAAATGTTCAGGTCCTCTACCTGTATTTTAATAATCAGATTGTGTTTTTTCCTCTACTGAGTTGTAGTTCTTTATATATTATGGATATTAACCCTTATATACTAGATTTGCAAACCTTTCTGTCATTACATTGGTTGTCTTTTAATTTTGTTAATTTCCTTTGTCGTACAGAGGCTTTTTGTTTGATGTAGTCCCACCTACTTATTTTTGCTTTTCTTGTCTTTGCTTTTGGTGTCAAATCCAAAAAGACACTGCCAAAACAGATGTTAAGGAGCTTAACCCCTATGTTTTCTTCTAGGAATATTACTGTTTTCAGGTCTTATGTTCAAGTCTTTAATCCATTTTTAGTTGATTTTTATGTAAGGTGTAAGATAGTTGTCCAGTTTCATTCTTTTACATGTGGCTGTCCAGTTTTCCCAACACCATTTATTGAAGAGGCTGTCATTTTCCCACTGTACATTCTTGGTTCCTGTGTTATAAATGAGTTGACCATATAGATGGGGGTTTATTTCTGGGTGCTCTGTTCTGTCTCACTCATGTGTGTGTGTCTGTTTTTATGCTAACACATTACTGTTTTAATTAGTATAAGCTTTGTAATAGGTTTTGAAATCATGAAGTGTGATGCATCCAGCTTTGTTTTTCTTTCTCAAGACTGCTTTGGCTATTTGGAATCTTCTGTGGTTCCACATATAAAGCTGGGAATGGTTTCTTCTGTATCTGTGAAAATGCCATTGGAATTTTGATAGGGACTGCACTGACTTAGCTGATTATTTTGGGTATTATGTATGTTTTAACAATATAAATTATTCTCTCAAACAGTAGTGCTAAGAGTATTAAGGTTGGTAGGGTGGTTTTATCCTATAAGGTCATTTAAGGATCTAGGTCCTTTTCCCATGTTATTGTCCCCATCATCTGGCTCAAGCTGGCTATCTTCTACATTTGCTTCCACCATAATCTTTTCCTACAGACTTGTTCCTTTTTCAGTATTTTCTATTATGGTAAACACCACCACCATCTTCCAGGAAATGTGCAGACACCACGCAGTTTTTCTTGTTTACTTCCCACATTATCAGTCACCAAGTCTTTAGACCAGACTGTTCTTAACATTTCTCAGCTGTCCTTGCTACCATTACTTTCTTAGCTCAGGATTTTTACATAGAGATCCTAATTCAATAATTTCCTATCTTTTCTCACATTTTAAAAAAAGATTTTAGGGCGCCTGGGTGGCTCAGTTGGTTAAGCAACTGCCTTCGGCTCAGGTCATGATCCTGGAGTCCCCGGATCGAGTCCCGCATCAGGCTCCCTGCTCGGCAGGGAGTCTGCTTCTCCCTCCCACCCTCCTCCCTCTCATGCTCTCTGTCTCTCATTCTCTCTCTCTCAAATAAATAAAAAATAAAATCTTTAAAAAAAAAAAAAGATTTATGGGGGGGTGAGAGAGAGCACAAGTGGGGGGAGGGGCAGAGGGAGAAGCGGACTCCCTGCTGAGTGGGGAGCCCGACATGGGGCTTGATCCCAGGATTCTGGGGTCATGACCTGAGCCAAAGGCAGCGTTTAACTGACTGAGCCACCCAGGCACACCTCTTTTTTCACTTCCTACACCATTTCAATTCAGATTTCATACGTCTATTTGGGTGATGTTTGTTAAAATCCAAGTCTGATCATACTACCCACCTACCAAAAAACCTTAATGTCATCCTAACAGAAGAGAATGAAGATAAATAGTATGACAAATGCATAATCTGCTCACTATTTACCTGTCTAGTCCTAGTTCTTGCTAAATCCTTTCTGGTGTATGTTGTAGCTGTGAATAGTTTTTTTTTTTTTTAATCTTACCCTAATGCATCATGGCTTCTCTTTGTCCCTGTGACTTTTCTAACATTGTTGCTTCTGTTTAGAATGGTCTCCCAATTCTCTATTGGATTCTTGGACACAAGTTTCTAAGATTCAGCTCAGGTGTCAACTGCTTTATGAATTGCACCGCCTGAAGTTGTAATGGCATCCTTATTTATAACATCATCCCCTTGACCTCCAGGACCACACTTGCTCTCTTCCTTCAAATCCCTACTGTGTCACATATAAACTCCTGCCACAGCAGCCATAACACTTTAATGTACTGGTTTTATGTACCTGTCTCCCTCTACTAGACTTTACTTCCTCTGCTTCAGGGGTTGAGAAGAAATAGAATCCCCAGACTCCTGTAGAGCTACAGATGGCCATCTGACACAAATTTGGCCTCTCCCACGAAGGGCTTTCCTTCTTCAATAAAGCCCCAGGAGGGCAGAGTCCTTAGCTCTTTCCTTTTGTTCGTACACAAAACACAGACACAATGCCAGGAGGTTCGGCAGTCATCTTGTGACCATAAGGCCTGGGGAAGAGAAGGGAGTGTGGGATGTTGATGACACAGCACAGCCAGCTGCCCAGCCTTGGACTGCACACCTCAGGCATCTTGTTCTGAGTCACTTTCTTGTTTAAATCACTGTAGGAGGAGTTTTTGTTACAGCTGAACTCTATTTCTCTTAAGGCAGTTACCATAGTCTGTAATTACATTAAAAGACCTGTCTCCCCCAAATTAGGCTGGGATCCACGAGGGCAAGGGTCTTGTTATATTCATCTCTGTACTTTTAACACGTAGGATGATACCTGGTATATGGCAGATGCTCAACAAAATTTTGTATGTGGGTCACAGTGCAAATGAATATTATTAACATCAATCTTACCCTTGGTGATCATACATATCCACCACATTAAAAGGAAAAACTACCTTTTCTACCATCTTGTGTATACACATACCAAATCACTGTTAGAAAGAATACTGCAAAATATTTATTTTGAATCCCTATGCATTTTAGAACAGTCGAGAAACTGCTCATTAAGAACTCCATTATCTCATGATTTGGGGCATCTGTTTACAGTTCCATGGTAGTATGATAACGTGTTCCGAACCTGGGAACTTTCAATTGTTTGAGTATACATTTAAAATACTACCATTACCATAAAAGTTATACAATTCAGTTTTGGAATCTACTAAAAACAGTAACATTAAAAAAATTATTCAAATACCTACCTTTACATATGTTGTGTAATGTTATTTACTGGTACAGGATTTAACACCACATTTAATTTATATATTGATACAAGAGATAATATTTCTAGGTACCCCAAAGAATCTAATGCAATAGTCAACACAGTGAATGTTATGTTTCTTAAATTTTATAGCAGTTTTTAGTTTTTAACCTAATACTATAGATATATCATCTCGTTTTATTCTCACAGCTGCCCTGTAGGCACTTTTTTTTTTTTTTTAAAGATTTTATTTTTGAGAGAGAGAAAGAGCAGGAGTGGGGGAGAGGGGCAGAGGGAGAAGCAGACTCCCCATGGAGCAGGGAGCCTGATGAGGGGCTCGATCCCAGGACCCCGGGATCATGACCTGAGCTGAAGGCAGACGCCCAACCAACTGAGCCACCCAGGTGCCCCTGTTCTCTGTTTTAATAGAGATTTAACTTAAGCTCAGAGAGGTTAAGAAATTTGCCCAAAGTCAGTCAGCAAGTTAAAGAAACTAGAGCTTTCTGACTCTACATCTTGTGTTCCATGCTGTCTTTAGTTAAAACTGACCTATGGCTTTTCCCCTAAAAATGTTAGGGTGAGACTCAGATTCTAGAATTTATTAACGTAGGTATACTCAACATTTTTGTGCCTCCTACAGGAAAATGAAGAACCTTATACAATTATGTATACAATGTGTCATCTGTTGAACACTTTCAAGCTAAAAACATTGTTACAGAAACCAATTCCTAAGAGTATTCAACATTTATAAAGTTTCTATTAAGTGCTAGACATAGTTTTGACTGTTTTACTAGAACACAGTCATCTTTTTTTTTTTTTTACATATTGTTTATGGCTGCTTTTTGCTACAACAGCAGAGGTGAGCAGTTGTAACAGAGACCATGTGACCTGCAAGGCCTAAAATATTTATTATTTGGTCCTTTACAGAAATTGTCAACTCCTATTCTGGGGAATTAAAGAGAACAAGAGGCTGGTTCTCTGCATATTTTCACAACTAGAGAGGACAAGGGAAAGGATCATGTATGCAAACATAATTCAGTGTGGTAAGTACAGGCATACCTCCTTTTAATGTGCTTCGCTTTACTGCACTTCACAGATACATATTTTAACAAATGGAAGGTTTGTGGGAACCCGGGATCAAACAAACCTATCAGTGCCATTTTTCCAATGGCATTTGCTCGTTTCATGTCTCTGTGTCACATTTTGGTAATTCTTGCAATATTTCAAACTTTCTTCATTTTACATTTTGGTGATCTGTGATCTTTGATGTTCCCGCTGTAATAGTTTTGGGGCACCACGAACTGTACCCATAGAAGATGGCGAACTTAATCGATATATGACATGCGTATTCTGACTGTTCCACTGACTGGCCAGTTCCCTCTCTCCCTCTCCTCCAGCCTCCCTATTCCCTGAGACACAGTATGAAATTGGGCCAATTAATAACCCTACAGTGGCCTCTAAGTGTTCAAGGGAAATGAAGAGTGAGTTGCAGGTTTCTCATTTGAAATGTGGTGGTAGGAGATGATAAAACGCTGACACGATGAGGTGCAGTGGGGTGAATGATGTAGGCATGGCCACATAGCATTAGGCTACTATTGACCTTCTGAGGATAGTCAGGAGGAGGATCATCTGAATCTGGACTGTGGCTGACCAAGGGTAACTGACACCGTGAAATGCACAACTCTGGATGAGGGGGGACTACTGTGCTGGCTTGTTGCTGCAGAAGAGAAAACTTCCTAGGCTTACATGGTAAGGAACTTGCTCAAAACCACAGAGCTATTAAGAAGCAGAACCGAGAACTAAAGTTGGGCGGGGGGGGGTTGGTGTGGCACCACAGCCCCCCAGTATATGTCATGACAAAAACTATTTAATAAGGATTGCAGACTAAAAGATCTAAATGGGTAAAAACAAGGAGCTTACAATGGGCTTATCTGTGTCTGAGATTTGGGAAACACTTAAAGAGTGTAACAATTGGCTTCATTACTGAGGTGGTAAGATTTGTGGCTGTATTAATTCTGACAGTGCAGTTCCTCCTTAAAGCAATTCAGAAAGACACTGCTGAGATCTTTGAGAGTCACCTGTCCTAAAACATTTTTAAAACCAGACTTGCCTATGTTAAATGGAACAGAACTTCGGGGTTCTGAGCAATCATAAAATCTGTGCTTGAGAGTATGGAAAGCTGTCTAGGTTTTATTGGGGTGGGGCAGGGAGTAATTAGAGTGAAAAATGGTTCTACCTGCAAGCATGTACTTGTTTATGCTGAGAAGGGTGACTTCCCAATCTCTGGATCTTATCCACTGGATTCTCCATTCAAGCAGCAAAATCTGTACCACAGACACTTTCAGAATTTGACGATGTTGCTATTTGAGAAGGGTATTTGGTTTTTATCATTAACTGGCTGCTTGATTTTTTAAATATAACACAAATATGTTTAGCAAAGGGTGCCTGGGTGGCCCAGTCGTTAAGCGTCTGCCTTCAGCTCAGGTCATGATCCCAGGGTCCTGGGGTCGAGCCCCGCATTGGGCTCCCTGCTCAGTGGGAAGCCTGCTTCTCCCTCGCCCACTCCCTCCACTTGTGTTCCCTCTCTCGCTGTCTCTCTCTATGTCAAATAAATAAATAAAATCTTTAAAAAATATATATATATATTTAGCAAAAACATCGATGTTATAAGATGGTCTTCTAAATTTTCTTAAACTGTTTAGTATTTTTTACTCTTTAGAGCAATTGTACATTAAACATTAATAGTTTCACTTCCTTTTTATAAAAGGAAGGTATCTCACATTATCCTACTCAAACAGGAGCAGGCAACGTAGAGTTGTCTGAAACAGCTAGGAGTCACCACAATTAGTGCTGCACAATCAGCGGTCCCCTATTTGTCACACAGTTATAGTAGACTTGCTAAGGAGGGAACTTCTTTGACACAGTGAAGCAGAGAAACAATGGAAAACAAAAAAAGCCCAAGTTTCTTTGGATTTCTTCGTCTCAGATACAGCCTAATGTGCTAAACACCACTAATAACAAATGACCATGTATAATAACAACTGAAGTATGCTGGAGGTTTGTTAATCTAGGAAAACAGTAATTAGCATGTTTTAAAACTTGGATTAAATTTTCAATTCACAAGATTTTCATTCTCACATGCTAGAGTACCAACTTTTTCTATTTGTTTAAAAGAATTCTCATCCTCACAGGAAGTTGAGTGGTCATTTTTAATAGCAGTATGTACTTATATAGGGACAGAATATGAACACACACCAGAGTGGATGACACAGTTCTACCTTGTCTACATTCTAAATTATAGCAAACGTACCATCTTTAAAAGAGGAGTAGAAGTAAACATTTAAATATTTCCCTTTTCCCCACACTGGTTTATTTAGAAGTGGTTTTTCTTAGGATTAGGAAACAAGGATACTTCTTAAAATCCAATTATCAATTATATAAATTATAAGGCATTACATAAATTATAAGGAATTTTAGTATTCATATAGAAATGTTGATTTAAGTTAGATAATACATATCCTAACAATATAGGAAATGTCTAACATGATAGTGTATTAATGCTACAGGCAAACTTTCAAAGAACTGTATCTTCAACAGACAAACTAGATTTAAAACAAATTATACGTATACCAAAATACATGTAGCTGGGAAAAAGAAATGAATTTTAGACTTATGAGAGTCCACTGGCTAATAATATAATTCAAGAGTATCATTTCATGATTAACTCTCTTCTAAGTAATGTGTTCATGAAACGATGCTATTATTCAGGCAGATGAGATTTTAGGAAGATCAGTTCAGTAATAAACAATGAAAATTCCAGATCACTGTCCTATAAGCTCTTGTTTGGCTGCATTAATTGATAATAAAACTTTTCAACAAGCAAGCATTAGCACAGGTGAATAAAAGCATCCAGAATGATAAGGTACATTCTCAACTTGCATCACTTAGGAAAGATCATTTTCCCACTGAGGGTTAGAGTTTTAAGACGATGTGTGCTATAAATTTCAAACTATTCATGAGCTAGAAGAGGAATCTGCAAACTATGACCCAGATCCTTGTTTCTGTAAGTAAAGTTTTACTGGAATGCAGCCATGCTTGTCATTTCTGTACGTCTATGGCAGCTTTTTAAAATTATAGTTGACACACAATGTTCCATGAGTTTCAGGTACACAACAGTTATCGGACAACTCTATACATCATGGTTTGCTCACTGCAAGTGTAGCTACCATCTGTCACCATACAACCCTATCACAATGCCACTGACTATATTCCTTTGCTGTACCTTTCATCCCCATGACGTATACGTTCCATAACTGGAAGCTTGTACTTCGATTCCCCTTCACCCATTTTGCCCATCCTCCTACCCCGTCTCCTCTGACAACCACCAGTTTGTTCTCTGTAATTATGGGTCTGTTTATGCTTTTTGTTTTGCTTCTTAGATTCCACATAAGTGGAATCATATGGTATTTGTCTTTCTCTGATTTCACTTACCATTATACCCTCTAGATCTGTCCATGTTGTTGCAAATGGCAAGATTTCTTTCCTTTTTTTTTGGCTGAGTAATATTCCATAGCGCACACACGTGTGTGTGTGTATTTCATCTATCTGTGGACACTAGACTGCTTCCATATCTTGGCTATTCTAAATAATGCTGCAGTAAACATGGAAGTGCATATACCTTTCCGTATTAGTGTTTTACTCTTCTCTGGGTAAATACCCAGTAGTGGAATTATTGGATTGTATGGTATTTCTGTTTTTAATTTTTCTAAGAAACCTCCATACTGTTTTCTACAATGGCTGTATTGATTTACGTTCCCACCAACAGTGCACAACAGTTATTTTTTTCCATGTCCTTGACAACACTTTTATTCCTTATCTTTTTGATACTAGCCATTCTGACTGGTATAAGGTATTCTTATCTCATTGTGGCTTTGATTTACTTTCTCTAATGATTAGTAATGTTGAGCATCCTTTCATGTGCCTCTTGGCCATCTATATGTGTTCTTTGGGAAAATGTCTATTTGATTATTTGGGTGTTTTTGGTGTTGAGTTGTAGGTTTATATAATTTGGATATTAACCCCTTACTGAACATATCATTTGTAAATCTCTCATTTGGTAGGCTGCCTTTTCATTTTGTTAATAGGGTCTTTCACTGTGCAAAGGCTTTTTATTTTGGTGTAGTTCTGTTTATTTTTGTTTCCCTTAGAAAAATGTTGCTAAGGCCAATGTCAAAGAGATTACTATTTTTTTTTTCTGGGAAATTTATTTTAGGTCTCTCTTTCAGGTCTTTACTCCATTTTGAGTTTATTTTTTGCACTTGATGTAAAAGTGGTCCAGTTTTACTCTTTTGTTTGTAATTGTGCAGTTTTCTTGTCATCATTTATTAAAGACTTTCTTTTCCTCATTGTATATTCTTGCCTCCTTGGTCATAGATTTACTGACCATATTAAGCATGGGTTTGTTTCTGGGCTCTATTCCGTTGCACTGAACAGAATGTATGTATTTCTGACATACTGTTTCATTATAGCTTTGTAGTATATATCTTGAAATCAGGAGTTGTGATGCCTCCAGTTTTGTTCTTTCTCAAGACTGCCTTGGCTATTCAGGTTTTCTGTGATTCCATACAGATTTCAGTACTTGTTCTAGTTTGTCCACTTCTCTATCACAGAAGTCGGTTTCACACTCTTGCTTGGGCTTCCTCCTCCTCTGCTGCTGCTACATTTCCCAGGATGCTTCTTGACCCTGCATTTTAACCTGTTTCACGTGTGTCCTTTCCCTTGTCTCTTCTCCCCAGTTTTACATAATGTTTTTCTTGTACTTCTTTTCATCTTATAGGTTGTTATTTAACAATTCTATAGTAGTTTATTTTTTTTTACTTTAGTGTTTGTTTTGTATTTTAATATTCATTTAGATTTATTCACATACTCATTTCTTGATTATAATCCTTCTTGCATCTCAGTTTCTCTTTGGGTTTAATTTGTTTCTTCCTGAAGTGCATCCAAATCTTCACTTGTTACTCAGGGTGCCGACCACTTCTGGGCTTGGAGCAGCCTTGGATCAGCTCCTACCTTTTCTAACAAAACTCTCTTGCTCATTTTGGGGAATGTTTTCTTCTTCAACCCCATCCCCTCTGCTTTCTGTGTCTCAGGATTCATTATAATCTCTTCTCTAATGAACCGCTTCTTAGATTTCAAAGCAAGTATTGATTCATTCATTTTAAAAACCACTTTTCTGTCATAGGAGGGCAGAAAGGGGATACCATGGCATGTGTTCATACCTCAATCTTGAAGTATACCTCAATCTTGAAGTGGAAGTTCCACATGTATTCATCTTTTTAAAAAAATTACTAGCTCAAAAATAAAAAAATCAGGCCAAATAACTTTTACCTACAGAAATAAACGTGTTTCATTTCTCATAACTGTCCCTGACTATAATTCTGCTCAGGAGAGAACATGGACTTATGAGCCATAATTCTGGAACAAATCTCAATTTCATTATATTTTCTTTGACGTTTGGTAGATACTTAACCTCCCTGAGCCAAATGGTTTCCTTATCCATAATATGATTATACCTATGTATTTGGGTTGACAGAAATTAAAGGAGATAATATAAAGTGCTTAGTACATATTATGTTCTCCACAGATGAATTAAATGTTTTTAATTCCCCCTTGTGTCATAAACTTCATCTTCCATTGCATGAAATTGAAAACAAAAACTTGGCCAGTAAGTGATCTAGCGTATCACATAGTTTGATTTTGAATATTCTAGTTACCCTCCTTCTTTTGTCTTTGTGGTTTTTCTTTTTACCCCCATTAGTTGTAATCATACTGAGTTTTTAACTTTGTTTACTTTGGCTTTTTTCCTATACTAACGCTATACCAGCTGGATAATATATTAAAAATGTCAATTTGGTAAACTTTTTAAAAAATGAATTCATAATAATCCATAAGGATTCAAACTTTTGATAAAAGGCAGAACCAGATTTCATAATACAGACATTGATTGTAACGAAGTGCTCTGGAACAGCCTTATTTTAGCAACTAAGGATTTTTAAAAGAGCACGATCAATTTCCAAAAAAAAAAATATTTGGCTAACAAAACTGTAGGGTATCCATTAAAGAAGCTTATGCAATAATAAAAAATCAAAGTAATTTTGAAAAAAAACAGAACTAAATTTTACTATGCCACTTTCATAAAGGTTAAAAAAAACCCTTTCATCTAAAATAACAGCTCTGCATGGGTACAATTGATCTGCCATTAACAGAGCCATCTCTGAATGTCACTTAGCTTCCAAAATCAAGGCTCAGACCCAAATAAAAGAAAAAATAAGCTAGTTAAAAGTCAAACAATTCAACTTACTTACAATCAATAACGTAGCAACAGTGTATATAATTACAGAGACCCTTCTAAGAAAATCTATTAGGGCCTAATGTACATGCAGATCAAGGCAGAAGATTCTTTAACAATGGAATATTACAGTCATGTCTCAATGACCTGGAGCATCATGCTTTGGAAATAAGGAATACCAACGATGATTTGGGACTTCTCTAGAGTAACAATAATTGCTTTGTCCTGTGAGGAAAGAGAGGCTTATCAGAAAGAAATACAGAGCCTTGAGAGAAAGAGCATGCTTAGGAGCATCTCATTTAATGATCAGAGCCTAAGCTAAAAAGGATTCTTTTTCAGTTTTAATCAGGTTTATATTAGGTTTTTATTTTCAGAGACCAAAACAGATGGGTAGAATAATATCAAAGGTGGAGGAACAAATCTTGTTTTATTTTTTATTCTGACTTATGAATTTGTATTTTGGGCTGTAATTGACATAAAATTTGTATTAGTTTACGATTTGATACATATATTGCAAAATGATTACCACAATAAAGTTAACATCTATCGCCTCCTCACAGTTTTTTTCTTGTGATGAGAACTTTTAAGATTTACTCAGTAATTTTCAAATATATAAGACGGTATTATTACTGTTTCTTTTACTATATACTTAGCAGACAGGTTGAGGCCAGGGGAATTAAGTCCATGCTGAGGAACAGAGCTGAGTAGCGAAGAGAAATCAGATCCTGGTAATATGACTTAAGCACAGGGTGGTCAGGCGGTGTGCCTCAACTGTAGTTATGTGAGTCAACAAGATCTTTTTACTGTTTAAGCCTATCTGAGCTGGGTTTAGTTACATGCAATATAAAGAATTCTAACTAATAAAATACTGGAATTACATAAATCTTTAACAAACTGTAAATCAATACTTGTAGCCTGTGACAACCAGTTTTTAATATGGTAAGCAAAAATATTCTCCCAGGGATGAAATGATCCAGTAGTTTTCGAAGGTACTTTATTTTTATTTTTTTTTGAGGAGAAAAAAAGGTTTTTTTATTCTGAGCTTCCCATAGCAAGGGAGTCAGCCACCAAGCCTTGCATTCTGGCAGACTCAAAGGCAGGTGGGGCAAGTGGAAACACACAGTAGTGATAAAAGGAAGACTTCCGGAAGCTGTCAGCTTTAAAAAAAAATCTTTTCATAGGTGTGGGGGAGGAGTAAGACAGAGTGACTAGAAATCTTTGTGAG
The DNA here is from genome assembly GCF_002201575.2 of Neomonachus schauinslandi. Classification (NCBI taxonomy): domain Eukaryota; kingdom Metazoa; phylum Chordata; class Mammalia; order Carnivora; family Phocidae; genus Neomonachus; species Neomonachus schauinslandi. The sequence goes on from NC_058414.1 coordinate 88,661,846, forward strand.
CACATCCTACCACAGATTCTGGGTCCACTACAGTGGCCAAGAATAATAATTTCATTTGTTTTAGCTTTGGGAGAACCACATCATTCATATCAGTATAATGTATAGTATCTAAAAATTACTGTTGATTTATACCCCCTCTCCCAAAATAAAAACCCAACCCCAAACCAGTGACAACCATACACTTAAAGAAATTCAGTAATGGTGTTTAACATGCAGCTATGGGGAAAAAACCCAGTTTTAGAGAACCTGAACTGCTTTCAGAACAGTTTCAATCTTTAAAAAATTATCAATAAAGAGTTAAGAGACAAACGTGCTAACCTTCTTTCCTAATTTTTTCTAAATCCGAGAAGCGTAAAATCCTCTTCAGTCTTAGTATTGATCATTTATGTGTCAGGTGCTGTGGCAAAATGCTTTATATACATTTACTCATTTAATTTCTGTATCTTTCTTCCTTTGGCAGGACTTATTTTAAAATCCCAAGTGAAATGCTATAAACAGCATTTTCTAGAGTATGCCATGAAATGATAAGCCTGGGATTAATATTGGTGCCTTGTTTTATAAAGATTTCTTGTCTTCCATCATTTGCAGGTTCCATCTAATACAGCTAGAATGATTGCAACTGACTGGTTTGTTGAGACTGGAATCTGAACTCCATCTAAGAGTTAACACTAGGCAATTCCAAACTTACCAGGACCCCAAGCATATCAAGACACCAGATGACTTGGAGGGCCCTTATTTACAGCAAACAGCCCCTAATAATCTCACTCGGTATGTACTACAGAAAATGAAGCTTACACATTTCATACTAGGGCTACTCAAAGTATGGTCTGTGAACCTGGCACCATGAGTAGTACAGGACATTATCTACGTCACTAAGTACAATGCTTAGTTCAGCCAAACTTTTTTCATAGCAAGATATTCTTGATGAAGGAGACTTGACTGATTTAGATTCTAGCCCAAGCTCCTTACCCATCATGAACTGGTAACAGTTTGTGGACCAGCTATTTGGAATAACACTTGTTCTAGACCTCAATTTTAAATATTGCCTCTAGTTTTCTGTCCCTGATGCCACACACAATTTAACTGACCAACCAAATACTTAGCGTAAACAATGGAAAAAACAATAAAAATTAGCAATTTGAGTATCAAAAAAATAATAGGACACCTAGGAATAAATCTAACAGAAGAGGTGAAAGACCTGTACTCTGAAAGCTATAAAACTGATGAAAGAAACCGAAGATGACACAAAGAAATGGCAAAACATCCCATGCTCATGGATTGGAAGGACAGATACTGTTGAAATGTCTATACTACCCAAAGCAATCTACCCATTCAATGCAATCCCTATCGAAGTACCAACAGCATTATTCACAGAGCTATAACAAAGAATCCTAAAAATTGTATGGAACCACGAAAGACCCCAATTAGCCAAAGAAACACTGAAAAAGAAACACAAAGCTGGAGGCATCCGCAATTCCAGACTTCAAGTTATATTACAAAGCCGTAGTAACCAAAACAGTATGGTACCGGCCCAAAAATAGACACACAGATCGATGGAACAGAACAGAAAACACAGAAATGAACCCACAACTATATGGTCAATTAATCTTCAACAAAGCAAGAGAGGATATCCAATGGGAAAAAGACCGTGTCTTCAACAAATGGTGTTGGGAAAACTGGACAGTAACATGCAAAAGAAACCGGACCACTTTATTATACCATACACACAAAATCAATTCAAAAGGGATGAAAGACCTAAATGTGAGACCTGAAACCATAAAAATCCTAAAAGAGAACACAGGCAGTAATTTCTTTGACATTGGCCATAGCAACTTTCTAGATATGTCTCCTGACACAAGGGAAACAAAAGCAAAAATAAACTATTGGGACTACATTAAAATAAAAAGCTTCTGCACAGCAAAGGAAACCATCAACAAAACTAAAAGGCAGCCTACAGAATGGGAGAAGATATCTGCAAATGACTTAACTGATAAATATCAGTCAGTATCCAAAATATATAAAGAACTTATAAAACTTAAAACCCCCAAAACGAATAATCTGACTAAAAATGGGAAGAGACCATGAGCTGACATTTTTCCAAAGACGACATCCAGATGGCCAACAGACACATGATGGGTGATGTTAAACATCTTTTCATCAGGGAAATGCAAATCAAAACTATAAGGAGATATCACCTCACACCTGTCAGAATGGCTAAAAAAAACCAACACAAGGAACAACAGGTGTTGGTGAGGATGTGGAGAAATGGGAATCCTTGCACACTGTTAGTGGGAATGCAAACTGGTGCAGCCACTCTAGAAAACCATATGGAGGCTCCTCAAAAGTTAAAAATACAACTACCCTATGATTCAGCAATTGCACTATTAGGTATCTACCCAAAGAATACAAAAATACTTAATTCAAAGTGATACACCCCGATGTTTACAGTGGCATTATCTGTAATAGCCGAATTATGGAAATAGCCCAAACCATCAACTGAAGAATGGATAAGGAAGACACACACCCACACAGGAATATTACTCAGCCATAAAAAGAATTAAATCTTGCCATTTGCAACAATATAGATGGTGTTAGAGAGTATTATGCTAAGTGCAATGAGTCAGAGAAAGACAAATACCATATGATTTCACTCATTTGTGGAATTTAAGAAACAAAACTAAAACGAGCAAAGGGGGAAAAAAAAGGCAAACCAAGAAACAGACTCTTAACTATAGAGAACAAACTGATGGGTTACCAGAAGGGAGGAGAGTGGGGGAAATAGGTGATGGGGATGAAGGAGCGCACTTGTTGCGATGAGCACCGGGTACTGTATGCAAGTGTTGAATCGTTATATTGTACACTTGAAGCTAATATTACACTGTATATCAACTAAGTGGAATTTTAAATAAAAACTTAAAACAATTAGCAGTTGACCTCACCTTTGACAGAAGCAATTTCACACAGGAAACATGCCCTTCATAGACAGCAGACAGAAGAGGGGTAATATGATGTTTATCTGGAGCCTATGAAATAATGAGATAAAAAACCACTTTATTTTTCATTTCTCCCTTCTTTCTAGATTTATTTAGAGAATTATCAATGTTTCCCTACTCAAGTTCCCTGCCATTTAGAGAGCTGCCAAGACCCAAACCCATAAGCCGTATCTCCTTGGGTATCAGTGAAGTAGAGGGCGCAGGGCTTTGACCTCAGCTCAGACCTTGACTCCGCCACTTACTGTACTATTTAACCTTTTTGAGCCCCAAGTTCCTCACTATTGTAGGAATGCCAGTGAGGTCCAGGAAGGGAAGAGGTGGGTACAAATTAGCCGCTGAAGAGGTAAAAGACTGCCACAATGGGGCCAGGTGACATGGTGTCCCCTGAAATGTGTAAAGTGGATCGCACTTGCTGTCATGGTTAAACATTTGTCCAAAACTCTGAAAAGCTCTAAAAGGCAAGAGGCAGGAGATGACTACTCCTGTCTGACCTTCTGCCTATTGACCTTTCTCCAAAACTGCAGTTTGGATTTATCCTATCACTGCAGAGTCCTATCCTCCGCTGCAAGACAGCAATTTGTTACCTATAGTTAGTTTTAAAAAGTCTGTTTGTTGGGGCGCCTGGATGGCTCAGTCGTTAAGCGTCTGCCTTTGGCTCAGGTCATGATCCCAGTGTCCTGGGATCGAGCCCTGCATCAGGCTCCCTGCTCTACCGGAAGCCTGCTTCTCCCTCTCCACTCCCCCTGCTTGTGTTCCCTCTCTTGCTGTGTCTCTCTCTGTCAAAAAACTAAATAAAATCTTAAAAAAAAAAGTCTGTGCTGCTTATTTAAAAAAAAAATTCCAGTTATATATTTCTAAGTTACAGGAAATTTGGTATAATTTCAGACTATATTCTTATTTTACAAGTCTGTAGAAAATAATTACCCAAGGCATACAACAGGATTTTTTTCTAAAATGAGAATGTTCTTTACATACATTAATATCTGCTCCTTTCAGCAGCAGAAATTCCAGGATTTCAAGCTGCCCACAGTCTGCTGCATAATGAAGAGGCTTCCTTCCACCTTCTAGTGTCCGGTTGACATCTTCCCCCTTATAAGAGAAGCCAAATGAAAATGATATTTAGATGGATGGTAGACTGAAGATGGGACATGAAATACCCAGTATTTTCCCCTTCTTAAGGCGTAAGAGTTTCATGAAACAATTACATTTTCTGCGAAGTGAAATAAGTAAACAAGAAGTTGAAATTATATTCTGCACAGTAGCACACACATTGTACGAAGGTAATTCAATCATGACTAGTCAAACTAAAGACAAAAGACAAAATGCTAACTGTCATGAAATACTGTGCTCTATTTCTAAGGAGTTCAGTCAGCATAAAGTCAAGATGTGGCCACAGAAGACTGTAAGTTCACATACTGAGAGTTTATGCTGATCACAGGACATGTATTGAAATTCAAGGAAAAGCATCATGACTTCGAAGGAAGCAGACATCATTATCACAAGGTAGTAGTATTGCTACTAAGAATCATTTCCTTCACTTAACATTTATTAAAGCCCTGCTATATGGCAGGCACGGTGCACACAGACAAAGGCGAACAAAATCAGACGTGGCTTCTGATTGCAGGGAGCTAACCATCTTGTGTGGGGAGGCAGATATTAATCAAATAATCACATAATTAAACAATGTCAAAATATAACTGCTATAAAGGAAAGGAACACAATGCTGTACAAATACTTATCAGAAGAATAGGACTTAATCTTGGTGATGGATGGGGAGTGGGTCATGTTAGAGAATGAACTCAAGGCCTCAAAAAAAGTTTTCATTCATTGAGAAGATTCTAACAATAACCAATACAACCAGCCACTATGGATTTGGTACTGTGCTAGACACATAAGCTCTCAACTTTAAGCCAACCTAAAAGGAGAAAATCTCCATTTAATAAATGGAAAGTCTGAAGCTAAAAGAAGTTAACTAACTTTTTACTGTGGCTTAGTAACAAGTGAGATCTAAATTCATATTGCCTCCAATTCAGTATTTGCCCATCTTTCTTTTTAAAGATTTTTTTTTTATTTATTTATTTGAGAGAGAGAGTGAGAGAGAGAGAGAGAGCACAAGAGGGGGGAGTGGGAGAGGGAGAAGCAGGCTCCATGCCGAGCAGGGAGCCCGATGCGGGACTCGATCCAGGGACTCCAGGATCATGACCTGAGCCGAAGGCAGTCGCTTAACCAACTGAGCCACCCAGGCGCCCTTTGCCCATCTTTCTTAAGCAAAGTTCAGATTTTTAGAGTAACAACATGTCTGAAGGAACTTATTTTCTTAACTACTATTCACTTATCTTAGTTTGGTCAATTCATCAAGCCATATTCTGAATCAAGATGCTCAAAACCCTATCATTCCATGGCCATTATATGGATATAGAAGAAAGGTGTACAACATGCTTAAAGTCACTGGAGATGAAGTTGAAGCTCCAACTCTACTACTAATTTGTGGGACCTTCGACTGGTTACTTTCCAAATCTGTTTCCTCATCTGTAAAATGTGAATAAAAACGCTTAGACCTCATAGGTTTTAGTGCATCATTAAGCTACTCCATGCAAAGTACTTAACATAGTTTCTGATACTAGCACTAAAAGACTATCCAAAATTGAGTTAAGGCAGGTTTCTGCATAATGGTTGAAATTCAAAGGTATGATTTAATGTAATATACTTGCTATTCAGAAACAAATTTATAGTAAGGGCAACTCGGTGTGCCACTGTAGCCTTTATTCACAACTGCACAAGTGAGAGGCTTTGAGGCAAACGGAGATACTGCTTCAGCGATTCTCAAATGTAACTAGTTTTCCTTACATTATTAATATTTCCTTTCCATTATTAATATTAACCAGAGAGCATTAACTGGATAGGTGCTTTTTTCACTGAAAAGAAAGTATTGCTTGTAGTAAGTAATCAGTAAGACGACTTTGTCAAAAAGCTATATTCTGGAATCAAAATAAGTGGCATCTTCCTTCCCCACTTAGTCTAAGTATGGAAAATGCATATGAAATGGAGTTGTGAGTTTAAACTTTATCCTTTATCCCTGTAGACATATCTTTACAGTTCTTATTTTAGCAGACAAAAAAAATGACAATGTCAGAAAGGCTTTGTATGACTGACAGGAAAGAAAGGATCCTCTTCTGTGGAGCCTTAGCAAAAGCTGTGTTTACAGAGAAATTTATAGTACTAAAAGACCTGTACTGGAAAAGTAGAAAGGCCTCAAAATAATGATTTTTGTACTTTCACCTTAAGAAACTAGAGTATTACACACACACACACACACACACACAAAACCAACCTAGAGAGTATTATACTAAGTGAAATAAATCAGCTGGAGAAAGACACATACCATATGATTTCACTCATATGTGGAATTTAAGAAACAAGCAAAAAAACCAAAAACCAAGCATAGGTTAAAAAAAGGGGGGGGGGGGGCAAACCAAGAAACTGACCCTTAACTACAGAGAACAAACTGATGGTCACTAGAGTGGAGGTGGGTGAGGGAATGAGTGAAATAGGTGATGGGGATTAAGGACCACACTTGGGATGAGCACAGGGTGATGTATGGAAGTGTTGAATCACTATACTGTACACTTGAAACTAATATTACACTGTATGTTAACTGGAATTTAAATAAAAACTTAAAACTAGGGAGAAGAAAAAAGGTTTATGGAAATCCCTATACCTTCTGCTCAATTTTGCTGTGAACCTAGGTGCTCCAAAAAATAAATTTTTAAAACAGAAAATTAAATTCAAAGTAAGCCAGAAGGAAGAATAAAAGAGCAGGAACTAATGAAACAGAAAACAAAAAAGTAATAGAAATCAAAAGCTGATTCTCCGAGATCAATACAATTGATAAATAATCTAACCAGAGCGATCAGAAAAATAAAGAGTGAATACACAAAGTGCTAATATGAGACTTTACTGATTACCTTCCCACAAAGAAACTCCCAGGCCCTAGAGGGCTACACTGGTAAATCTGACCAGACTTAAAAAAAAAAAGAGTAATACCAATTCTTCCAGAAGATGGGAAGCATTTTCACTCATTTTATGAGGTCAGCATTACTCTTCAAAATACGACAATGATGATACAGAAGAACACGACAACAAAACAAAAGAACGCTACAGGCGTTCATCCCTCATGAACACAAATTCTAAACAAAATTTTAGTAAACTGAACTCAAAAAATTAAAAATATAAAAATTAAAAATAAAAATTTATATACACATAAAAAGAATATAACCATGACCAAAAGGAGTTTATCCCAGGAATACAAAGTTGGTTAAATATTTGAAGTCTGTCAACATAATTCACCATTTCAACAAACCAGAAAAGAAAAACCATATGATCATCTCAGTAAATGAAGAAGTATCTGACAAAACCCTACATCCCTTCCTGATAAAAACTCAGCAGGGGCGCCTGGGTGGCTCAGTCCTTAAGCGTCTGCCTTGGGCTCAGGTCATGATCCCAGAGTCCTGGGATCGAGCCCCGCATCTGGCCCCCTGCTTCTCCCACTCCCCCTACTTGTGTTCCCTCTCTCTCTGTCAAAAAATAAATGAAATCTTAAAAAAAAAAAAAAAAAAAAGCTCAGCAAACTAGGAAAAGAAGAAAACTTCCTTGCCCTAATAAGGGGCTTCCATAAAAAAAATTAACTACAACTATCATACTTCATTGGTGACATACTGAATGCTTTGCCCCTAAAAATCAGGAACAAGACAAGACGTCTCTGTTCTTATCAATTTTACTCAACACAGTACTGGAAGTTCTAACCAGTACAATTAGGCAAGGAAAAAAAAACCCCCAACATCCATTTTGGAAAAAAAAAAAAAAAAAAAAAAAAAAACTGTCTGTATTTGTAGGTGACATGATCATCTATGTAGAAAATTCTATGGAATCTACCAAAAGGCTACTAGAACTAGTAAGTAACTTTAGCAATGTTTCAGTACAAAATAATATATAAAATCAACTGCATTTTTATATACTAGCAATGAGTAATTGCAAATCAAAACTAAAATCAGTATTATTTACAAGAACATCCAAAGATATGAAATAGTGATAAATTAACAAAAATGTGAAATACCTAACACCAGAAACTACTAAAAAAGTGCTGAAATTAGGAGAGGACCTAAAGAAATGGAGAGATATACCACATTTGTGGGTTGGAAGACTCAGGACTGTAAAGATGTCGATTCTCCCCAAATTGAGGTGTAGATTCAATGCAATACCAGTCAAAACCACAGCAGGCTTTTTTTTTTTTTTTTTTTTAAAGAAACTGACAAACAGATCCTAAATTTGATCTGAAAATGTAGAGAATCTAGACTAACCAAAACCACTTTAAAGAAGAACAAGTTGGAAGGCAAGTACTACCTGATTTCAAGAATTATTAGAAACTGAGGTAATCAAGAAAGTATAGCATTGCCATAAAATTAAAAAATATGCAAACTTTTATCACTATAGTGAAAGAAAGCAGATCAGTGGTTGCCTGAAGGAAGGGGAGGGGAGGGACAATAGGAGGGAGGGATTACAAAAGAGCTGTGAGGGTAATGGATGTGTTATCTTCATTGTGGTGATGATTTCACGGGGTATATACATGTCAAAACTTATCAAATTGTACACTTTAAATATCTGTAGTTTGTTGTATTTCAATTATACCTCAATAACAGATTTTCCTGAAATCAAATCTCTGTGGCTCTATTCTTACCAAATGGGCTAACAAAGCAGTATTTGAGACAGGATGAGAACAGGGGTAACTAACAATCTTCATGGGAGACTTAAAGAGCAAAAGCTAGTTGAGGTCAAGTTCCTTCACTGTTAGTGTTGAAGGAAAAAACCTCTTGCCTTCTATATCCTATACCTCAACTAACTACACGGAACCAAAGTTTTAAAGTGGGATGAGAGAGGATCAATGTGACCCCTACCAGTTGGGTGCACTTCAGAGATCAAAACAATTGTCTGAATTGGTGGAAAAAACATCCTTATCAATATCCCAACTTCTAGCATATTTTGTCTACTCCATTCTTTACTCTGCAACTACAGGGAATTTGCTAAACAGAAAATGTGATCACATCATTCCCTTTCAAAAAGTCCTCTGATGGCTATTCACTGCTTCTAGAGAATACTGTCTAAACAACACAATTTAGAAGATCTGGGGTGATCTATCTGGTGACTACCCTTCCAACTTCCATTCTCACAGCAATCCTCCCTCAGCACCCCACTCCTTCCCCCCCCCCCCTTTGTTAACTCCTACTAATCCTTAGGAGCAGGCTTTAATACAACTTCCTGTGGAATGTCTTCTCTAACCACCTCAGCTGTGAGTAATGTGAACCTCACAGGTATGCGCAAAGCACCTTGCACTTCCTTTTCGTCAACACTTATCACATTGTACTCAAACTGCCTATTATCTGTATCCTCTATGGACACAGGCCAGGTACCAGGCTCTATTGTTTACTTTTGCATCTCCAATGCCTAGTATAGTTTCTGACAGATAGTAAATGATATGATAAAGCTCTGGTTGAAGAAATGATGAGGTTGCTCAAGTGATAGATTTGGAAGCAGGTCATACACGACACCCTCCATTTCAAGCAAACATGGATAATGCGTTAGTTATCTAGTAACAGCAGCAGTAACTTGAGATCAATAGCGTTTACCGAAGTAGGAGGTCTGAATGAATTTCACCAGGTTTTCAGCGGTCTTGATAGGTGTAACTGCAGCAGTGGTGATAAAATAGGGAAGGAAGATGTGCTCTATCTAGTTCCTTTCTCCCTACCCTCTGCCAATACTCTAGGCATTAGTGACATCACCAGAGAGGAAGTTAGACACCTGTTCTGTAATCTTGATTCTAACTTAATGAAACATCACCGGCTACCAAGAAAAATCTAACCCTAATTTTGTTTCCCAGATTCTGGGGTTAAAGAAAGATGTACTATCTCAAGGGGTCCCTTAACATTACATGACAATCTTACCATGTTTTCCTTTTTCTCTTGCTTTTCCACTTTCCAGAGAGACTATTTTAAGTTTCTTCCACTTTTTTACAGACCTAAGACTTCTCTATCTCCTCGTTCCCTTTCATTCTCAGCAGATAACCTCATCATACCCTCTTTACACAGAAGACTGCCTTCAGACAGCCACTCCCTCAGGAACTTCCCTCCACCACACCTTCCTACAACGACGACAAATCTCTCTCCTCGGGTCTGAAGCCCAACTCTCACCTGTGTTTTGGATATCATCCTTTCTTGTTTTCTTAGAGAATTTCTTGCCTGTGTTTTCAACCTCTACTGCTCTACTGGCCCCTTTCATCAGTCTGTGCCATGCACAACTCTTCCGCTAAACAAGCAAAATACAACACAATAACCTCTCTCCTTAGACCCATCCTTAGACCTTTCAGTTACTGTTCTCCCTCCTTCCTCTCATGGCTAAATTTTCCAAGAACACTGTCTCATTGCTATCTCCAATTTCTCACCTTCTGTTCTAATCTGACTTCCACCCTCAACACTAAACCATAACCATTTTTGCTGAGGTCAATGACTTCCATGTTGCAAAATGCAAAGGTTATCCCAGTCCTCACCTTAACTGACCTCACAGAAGTGACAAAGTCGATCATTTCTTCCTTTTTTAAACACACTCTCTTCTCCTGGCTTCAGCTACACCACATTATTGACCACTGCTTCTCTGTTACCTCTCCTGACTTATCCACATCTACCAGGTGTTTAAAACAAATTTTGGGGATCTTGGTTATGATTTCAGATTTTCATCCGATATAACTGAAACAGCTGATAAGTTCAGTCATCCTTGTACAGTCCTGTAATAATATCTATATCAAAATACTTTGACTATAACATTTTTTTTGAGTAACAAATGCTTCCTTAGGGATAAAGTTTACATATGTTTTTAAGGACTACACCATGCAGGTCACAAATAATAACTTTGCACACAGCTTTTATTTACCATACACAGTTGAAGTAATGCAAACTGACAAACCTAATTTGTCGTCACATCAAGGCTTGCCTAGCTTTACCTTTCCCTTTTAACAAGAATAATCTACCCAGTTTCATTTTACTCTTTCTTTTATTGCAACATGAAGCCTGTTGGTTGTTAAATACACAACATAGATTTTTATTCTATTAAAATTATATTTTGCCCTATTTCTTCTAAGTTGTTTTTAAGCTATTTTTATATTCTCTAAATATGGCATATTCCAGATATGTAATATGGCAGATATAATAAACTTCACAATATTTTCTGGTGAGCAGTTTAAATACATTTAAACTTTTTAAAATACATTTAAAAAAAAATACATTTAAATACATTCTATCCGGAACCACTGTAGTGACTATGAAATGCTTTAGGATAGGTTGACTCCTGGTGCCTCTCAAATAAGGGGGTTTAGATTATGGTCGGAGGAGAAAGTCTATGTGATATTCTAAATTGAATGGAACCCAAGAAGAGTTCTAAGATTCTTCCATAGTCTAACAACTGCAGACTACCTTCTCTGATTCTTCCCTGGTCCTAATCAAAATTGTTCAAAGAACTAAAAGAAAAAAAAAAAAGATATGATAATGCATGACTAGTTTATATCAATTAAGTCAGTGAGTTCTATGTTAAGAGGAGAACCAAATGAATTGTAAGCAATATTATTTATTCCAATGTTGAAGCATGACATTTTAGGGCTGGACAGTGGACAGGTTTTCCAACTTTTTAAAAATTAAATGACATTACTGGCATTTGTGAAGGCTAATCATGCTTCATTTCTCAAGTACCACTGTTCTGAATAACCAAGAGCCTCAACTATATTGATAAATTCTTATCTGACTAGAAAATTATTGGTGTAATGGTCTAGTTCTAATTTAAAATCAATAAATCAACTAGCATTTATTAAGCAGTCATGTTGTGCTGGGCATGCTCACGGTACAAAAAAGTAGAATTGTGGGTCTGTGTCTACCTTAGGAATCAGAGACTACATCTTATACTTCTTGTATTTCTACCTTAGGAGTCAGAGACTACATCTTATACTTCTTTTATTTCTACCACAGTGCCTAATATGGTACTTTTAAACCTCAATAATGATTTGGGATTGCTGATTATGATAGCATGTTATAAAATGCTATATTAAGATGTAACAGTATTCACTAAGGTGATTTGGAGAGTATGGGTGAACGCAGCACATGTGTACATAAGAGAATATACCTGGAGAAATTAATTATTATGGTGTATGGACTTCTCATAGGAATTTCCTCCTGGAAATCCAGAAGTGTTAATTTGGAAAGTACCTACCACACGGCATAGTTGTGAGGCTTCACTGAAATAATGTAAGGTGCCTGTCATATAGTGAGCGCTCAATAATGCCATCCGCTTTTATTAACAGAGCCCTCAATGGTTCTCATTTAAATAGCTTTCTACGCAATTTCTCCAAATTCAACAATTCAACAAATGTCAATCAAGTACATCGATGTTCCTAAAAGGTAAGACTGATCATGCTACTCCTTCACTCAAAAAAATTTCAACTGCTCCCTTTGGTCGAACAGAAAATCCTCATCATGACACTCAAGTCCTCTTCACTTCAACACCAACCTGCCATTCTGGCCGCTTTACCTCATACTACACTGTTCCCAAAACATCAGTGCTTTCCCGCTTCCAGGAAACTTCATGTTGTTGCCTTTCTTTGTCATGGTTACCCCACTTCCTTTCATGTCCTAATCTGCTGAAATTCCACTTACTCTTTGAGACCTATTTTCTCTCATAAAATTTTTACCTGATACTCTTTTTTCCCCCTTGATACTCTTGATATATAATTCCCTCCTTTTAATCCTCACAGTTCTTAGTTTACGTCTCTTACTACACTTTACCTTTTTTCAATCGGGTATTTGTTATTTATGTACTTCAATAAAAACTCCATTAAAAAAAGGAGAGTAACTTACTTATAAATACTGCCCATGATGTCTATGGGTGACTTGTGCCAACAGTCCAATTTAATGAATTAGTGCAGTCATTTATAGCATCTTTGTCACACTATGGAACCTGCTGCTTACCATAACAACTATCACTCCACAAAGAGGTAATTTAAAAATATCATTAGTGTGTCTGAAAGTCAGTCTCAGTGTTAGAAAGGACTCTGAATGTCATCCAACCCATCCCCTTACTCTCTGAATCCTTGCTTGTGTATGCTCAACCTACAACTGAACCTCTCTAATGAAAGGCAACTCAAGATCTTACTGATCAGCTCATTCTACTTTACAGTTCTGGTTCTACCCATTGGGGACACATGGAACAAGCAGTCCCTATTTTCATGTTAGATTACCAATTATGTTTAGCAGCCACATCACATTATAACTAAAATGAAATCTTTTTGTATGATTTACTGTTACCCTGAACTTCAGTTACTCATTTTCTGAGTATAAACGCAGGGCCATTACATTACTTGCTGTTAAATTTCAACTTATAATGGTCATTTTATTTTCCTAGGCTGCCAAGTTCCTTCCAGATTCTTATTAAAAGGAATTTGTTAGTTCTGATCCCCAACCTCCCTCTAGTTGTACCTCACCTATCTTCATTATGGTGACCTAAGACATTTCTTAGAAAATGAGAAAAGATGAGGAATGAGCTCCACCAGTATCCAGGAAACTTCCTTTAGCTCACTACATAAAGAAATAGGTAGAGTATTTGGGTACTACCATTCAAACGGTCTTGAATCTAGTTCATTACATTCTTATCCCACCATCCTTTACCATCGTTCCCCGAAGCATACCATTAAAACATAAAAATTTCAGTGAAATGACTGAGATTTCCTTTATCTAATAGTAGTCTAGGAACTGCAAAAAAAAAAAAAAAGGAAATTAGCATAGCAGGATTTATTTCTAATTGATCCCTTCATAAGTGTTACAAACAACCCCATGGCCACCACAAATACATTTAAAAAGTAACACATTTATTAAATAAGATTTGGAAAAGAAGAGATCTTTCTTCTAGTGAGTCCTGCCACCTAAAACACAACCATTATTACTACCTTGCTGTCCTTCTGTTTAATTTTTTTCTATGAAAGTAAATCACACTAATTATTTAACATTGAGGTAAATTATTTTGGTACCATTCTTGAAAGCTACATAATATTCTGTCAAGTAGATGTGCCATAATTTACCTAAATATTCTAATTTTGGACATGTAGATTAATACCAAATACTCTGTACCATTAAAGTTCTTATTTTTTTTTTAAGATTTTATTTTGAGAGAGAGAGACACACAGTGAGAGAGGGAACACAAGCAGGGGGAGTGGGAGAGAGAGAAGCAGGCTCTCCACGGAGCAGGGAGCCCGATGCAGGGCTTGATCCCAGGACCCTGGGATCATGACTTGAGCCGAAGGCAGAAGGCAGACACTTAACAACTGAGCCACCCAGGCGCCCCTAAAGTTCTTATTTTATAGAACATAACCATATCATGTATTTCATTGATTCCAAAGTACGCATTTTCCTGTATTTTAACATCTCTGAAATCGGGTCACAAATAGAAAAAAAAAAAGTTGGAGAACATAAAATGGCAAAATTCACTGAAAGTAAGACTTGCTCATATTATTCTCATGGAAAATGGGTGAGTATGCCATCAATTCTAGTTCAGAAACTAAATAGAGTATTTCATATTTTAACAATGTAATAAAGATATTAAATAAATTAAAACCAGCAGGAACACATTAGATCCTATTGCTAATACTAAATGTTCAGAAGTTCTCACTTCATCTAAATTGTGTCCACAAACTAAAACAGAAAGCAAACTGTCCTCCAGTATAAGTGATACACTCTCAGGGACACATTCCTGATATGCCTGCCTCAACTTCTGTGAAAACAAACAGAAAAAGACAACTCAAAAAAGCTCAGAATGGGGGCGCCTGGGTGGCTCAGTTGGTTAAGCATCTGACTCCTGATTTTGGTGCAGGTCATGATCTCAGGGTTGTGAGATCAAGCCCCATGTCAGGCTCCACTCTGGTTATGTTTGCATACCCTCAATCTGGACAGCTTTCCCCTTTAAAGGGTAAGTCACAGAAGAAAAACAATATGGGGTGTATGAAAACTACAAGAAAACTGTAACAGGAAAAGAAAAATCATACTGAAAACTCAAGAAACTTAATTTTAGAAAGCATTCACAGAGTGATCAAGATGGAATCCAAAAGACATGGTTTCTATGAAAAAAGTATCTTAAAAGGAAAACAAGCAAATATGCAAAGCAAACAGAGATCCAGGCTGATGGGAATAGGAAACTGGGTGAGAAAGTGAAATACGGCAGGAGAATTAAAACTGCAATTGCAAGATTAAAATCTGCACCAAAGTCAGCAGAGCTGGGTAACACTACCAACTCTAAATTAGGAAACCTTAATTAAATAAAGAATTGTCAGTAAGCTTAAGAAATTCTCCCAGAATACTGAAGTGATAAATAAAAATGATATAATGACAGTAAAGCTAAAATCTATAAATACATTGTCAAAACAAGGGGAACTGAAAGTTATAAAAGTACACTTTTTGAGTTCAAAAAAGACGTGAACCTGCAGATCATAAAACTCATTTACAAAATTCAACAGAACCGCCCCCCTCACCGCCACCCATTAGTATAGTTTTGCAATTTCTGTTTTACAAGGATAAAAATAAAAACAAATAAGTAAAAAATATGTTACTCTAAAGAAAATTAAATTAGCTTGGTCTCTTTCTACAACACTGAATTCCAGAGGACAAGAGAAAGAGACTATCTATAGTAATGCTATCTGGAGAGGACTTGGGGAATCAGGTATAAGCCTCTGAGGAGAGTTACTGACCCTGACACTAATGGGAGCTATATGAGGTGTCCTTTAAATACGCTGGAGGTAGGCAGAAGGTCTACAGAATGTCCAGCTGAGAGAGAATAAATTATGACTCATCCATTCCACACAAGCAAATCAACATTCACGTGTAAAGGCAAAGGCAGTCTTGGGTACCAGCAAATCAGAAAATACACCAATGATGCTCCCATGAGGGAAGGAGGAGGAGGTAAGCAGTACCTTAGGACTTCTGGTGCAGTAAATTCTCCAACATTTAGTCTCAGCATCCCAAAGTGATTTTTGTTTATAATGGTTGGGTATTTATCAAAGCAGAAAACCTTTTAAATATTTATTAATTCATTTAGAAATAACAAAAAGAAACACATTGCATGTTAACATAAATGAGATTTTTAAAAATAAAAAATAACTATAGTCCTCTTCCCCTCTCCTTCAAAAGGTGAAGGGTGACATTGCATTACTTTTTTTTTTTTTTTTTGGCAATTCTTTTTAATGTCTGCTTTAACAGAGGACAGCTGACTTCTCATATCTGCTGTCACATTCGTTTTGACATATCGTTTTGGCCAAAATATATGAAGAAAATTTGGCCTCCCACAGATATGTAGTTGAACAAGTAAAAAATTTAACTTTTTAAAAAAAATATTTTATTTGAGGAAGAGAGAGAAAGAAAATGAGCAGGGAGAGGGACGAGAGGGGGAGACGCAGGCTCCCCGCTGAGCAAGGAGCCCAAGAAAGGGCCTCAATCCCAGGACCCTGAGATCGTGAACTGAACTGAAGGAGCTGAAGGCAGAAGTTAATCATCTGAGCCACCCAGGCACCCAAAATTTAACATGTTTTTAACAGCCTTTTCAGTTAATTATGGATTTTCTTTGACACTACACTAAAACTCAACAAGTGGTAGTCTGTTAAAGATTACTTACAATGTGGAATCTGTCACTGTATCAATGAACTTCATACTCTGTTACATTAAAACCCATCAGTCTATTTACACTTTGAATGGCTCTTTTATAAATATGCATGATTTTGTAATGCATTGGTCATTTAGAAAGTATTGGTTTATTGAGTTACACAGATCTTCCAAATGTTGACTCACTTCTTTTTCAGTACCAAAACAATCACATTCACTGATAACACTTCCAACCTCATCAGCAAAGCCCTTAAGTACTGGGAAGCTGTCAGGCTCAAAATGGCAGATATAAATGTTCCAAAATTTGACTTTTTTCTTCAAGCTATTTTCCTTTAACTGACAGGCTCACGAACTTCATTTTCAAGAAATTATCTGCCAAATAGCCAAGACTGAATAACCAAATTTATAATTTGCAGGGTTTGCTCCCTCAAAAAGGCAGCTAGTTCAGGTTGCAGCTCCAACTGTGAAAGTGCTTTATGAATACTTTCCATTTCTTCACAAAGAATATGAAAGAAATGTACACCATAATCAAGGTTTAATGAAAGTGAATGTTTAACGTTTCATCAAGGGCACTCTGAAGGGAAACTGGCATATATTTAATTGTGCGTGTGTGGGGTAAGGTTCACAATGACGAGCAGCCATATAGTTTGGCGCTGCTGCCTTGATTAACACAGTGGCTTTACTGAACTCTGCTTATGCGCCATCAGTAGAAGTATCATCATAGTGAAGAGAGCAAAGAAAGTCTTAATATTATTATGAAAATAGTTCTGACCTCATGGATATCTTGAAGAGGTCCCTGGGGCCCCCAGACATCTATGAGATCTACAGTACTTTGAGAACTATTGCTTTAGTGAAATAGAAGAAATGAATTCAAAATTACAACACAAGAATGGGGAGTTTGGGCATCATAAAGTCTTTACTTAAACAAATATGGTTAAAAACTAGATAATACAGATGTCAAAAAGAAGTCTTGAGAGAAGACATAGATTTTTAACAAGCACATACAATCACACATTTACAGAAAACAGAAAGCAGGTGAGAAAATAAAAACTGACTAGGTTCTATCTTATTTGGACCTTATTAAGGGACACAATCCCAACTAAATACTGTACACGGGAGACTTTAAAATAAATGATGGCATATCCTCCATGAAATACTATGCAGAATCATTTAAGATGAAAATAACATAGTTCCTCAATGCTTACCATGTGGCCAGGCACTGTTAGAAGTACTTTCCAGGTATTAATTCACTTAATTACCACAAAAGCGTTAGGAAATTAAATTAGTACTACTATTCCCTTACAAGGAAACTGAGGCACAATGAAGATGACTTGCCCTAATTCTGTACTGCTGACATGGGGAGATGACCATGCTGTTGAGTGAATAAAGCAGGAATGATCGCACTTACTTCAAAACTTCCAAGACTATATATTTATCTATAATCATATAAAATTTCAAGGAATATATACAATAAATTGATTAGCTGTCATCTTTAGAGACCAGGACTATGAGAATACTCTCACTTTCTGATTTTCAAATAACATTATATCTTTTAAAAATGAAAAATCCATTAAAAATTTAAAAATCCATTACTTTTATAATCAATTAAAGCAACACACATATTTTTGTTTTGAAAAACTAAAACAAACTAAAGGTTACTGCTTAGCAAAATTTAGACTCAAACACTTTTTTTCTGATGAAATTTAAGTTCTGGTAGAACTAAAAAAATGAATACCTTTCAAGTCATGGAAGGAAAGGAAGCCGATAAAATAAATGCCTATGGCTAAAAAAAAAAAAAAAAAAAAAAAAGACAAAATGAAAGTAAGTTTAAACAAAATAAATTCAAAGTCTAAAAAGAAAATTTAAATTGATCAGTTATGTCAACAAATGTGAGTAGGTTTAACTATCAAATTTAAAGATAAAGAATGAATCTTGGATTTTGTTAAATAACACTGGCAAAAAGAAAAGCAAGTAAAAATCCAATGAGAGACACACCTAAAAATAAAATAATGTGAGAAAATGTGAAAAAATATAAACGAATGGGCAAAAATATATCAGGTACATATATCTAAAAAAATTAATGAGTAACATTAATATACGACAAAGTTGAACTCAAGGCAAAGAAAAGTATATGTGAAAAAGATGTTCATTTTACATTTAAAAAACGTGTATGTTAGTCATGAATCTACCAAAGAATATCAAGAAAACAACTGACAAAAATAGCACCGTAGTGAGAGACTATCATAATAATCTCAGTCTTTGGCAGGTAAGAATACAGCAGGCATGATTAGTAATCAAAAAGATTGAATATATATCAAATTTTGTACCTTATGGAAACTACACCTTTAACTTCCATGATTAACAAAACTTGATTGTAACAGACCAAAGAAAACCTCAATACAGCCTAAGTTGAAAACCTTATAGAACCTATTCTCTAACCTCACTGCAATAAAACTAAAAATTAATACCAAAAGCTTTCATATAAACACAAACCAGGACCAAAAAAAACACCAAAGGAGGAAACAACAAAAATAACACAAAAAAACACCCAAATTTACACACACAAACACACACACACAATGAAACCAATAGTGAATGTCCTAAATTACTGATGAAGCAAAGAAGAGCTCAACACTGGAAAATTAATATTTTGAAAATAAAGGTAAAAATATTAAATTATTATATTAAAGGTAAGAATATTACTTATGGATGGACCCAAAACTGTGGAAAACCACAGCTTTTGTGAGAGTGTTAATATAAAGTTACATGGCTTTTTAAAATCTGTCCATTATTTTATTTCACATTAGACTTTGAAAACATTTATTATTTTGCCTAGATCTTGCAACAACAAAAATTTTAAGTATACTGATTCTGGTAACGTTCCATATTAGCTAAAAAGTAATGACAATTTTTACAAATTTAAAAATCCATTAAAAAAACTGTAGAGAAACATCATCCATCTTGCTTCCAAAGATAATTAACCTCAGAATGTCTGACTTCAGATTCAAAGATCTATTTTTCTAGTTTTGTAAAAATCAAAAATAAGAGTTCATTTAAGAGTTTTCAATGTTTGAGAAAAGAACCCCAGTGTTTATAATATATGTATACACACATAAATACACACACACACACACACACACAGAGTCCACTATTTCCTTTAGAATTATTATTCACAAGCCTGTTCAAAGTATATCCTTATAAAAATGACTATTTGGAATGGGCGCCTGGGTGGCTCAGTTGGTTAAGCGACTGCCTTCGGCTCAGGTCATGATCCTGGAGTCCCTGGATAGAGTCCCGCATCGGGCTTCCTGCTCGGCAGGGAGTCTGCTTCTCCCTCTGACCTTCTCCCCTCTTGTGCTCTCTCTCTCTCAAATAAATAAATAAAATCTTAAAAAAAAAATGAGTATTCGGAATGAAAACAAGAATTAACAGCATATAGCACTTTTAGGACTAACTGCAGAAAATCTCCAAGCCTTATTTTAAAAAATAAGTCTTAATATTTTGAGTCAAAGTCTAGGAGCCAAAGTAGGTGCTGAATTCACCTTTCATTTTAAGCAAAACCAGCAAACGAATACCTGGCTTTGGTGGTATTGTTTAATAATATCATTGTTGCCTCTTGAATAACAAATTATAAAAGCAATAATGAGCAATGTTCTCTATCAAAGGTAAAGAAGTCTTATAATGATTTAAATAAATAATTTTTTATATGACTAACTCAAAGTGGCCTGGCATTTTTTTTTTTTTTTAATCTCCTTATCTTTTGTATTACACCTTAGAAACTCGTTAAAAGCACCGAAGAACCCTAATGCACTGGGTGACAAGAGTTAAATCCCAAGACAATATTATAGCTCCCCCTTACACTGATTCAGACCCCTTTTCTGCCAGTTTGCTAATGCCAACATGAAGGGGAACTGGTTCACCTGGTTTCTGTCTCTGTTAACATTTTATTTCCTGTTCAGATTTTGGATGCTCTTCTTTTCCTGCCATTTAGACTCAAATCTTGCCAGTGACTTTCAGCTCAAGCTGATACTCCTTAATCAGATCTTGATTTCATCTTCTGGATAGAGAATAACTACAAGCTCTTTCTATATAAACTCTTACCATCGTATGTACAGCTCTAGATCTTTTATAAGACCTTCAAGCTTTAGAGATTTTTTTCATTCACTAGTCATTTATCTGGTCATTTATTCAACAAATATTTATAAGCTCCCACTAAGAGCTAGACATTATTCTACATGGTAGAAATGTACAGAAGTGAACAAAAAGACACAAGTTCATCAGGTCAAGTGACAGCTGTAATTCGCATAGCATGAGCTGGACTACGGTCACTGTGGTTCTAGAAGTTTCTCTTTTGACAACAGGTTTTTGTTAAGTCGTAAAAAAAAAAAAAAAAAAAAAAAAAAAAATTAAAACTCATTTTTCTACCCCCTCAGTTTTTAAAAAAAATAATCCCGTTCATGTAATGGAATGAGAGTGGTTTATGGAATCAAACATCTAGAGACAAATCTTGGCTCTGCCATTTACTGGCTTGGTTAACTTGGGCACATTACTTAAATTTCTTCAATTCTCAGTAACCTTACCTGTAAAAACAATCTTTCATGGTGTCTTTTTTACACCAAATGTTTATGAGAATTAAATGAGAAAATGTAGACAAAGCATTCCGCAAATAACCTAATATTACATGGTGGCTATTAGAATATCATTATGTTTATTTGTAACACAGGACAAGTATTAGGTCTTTGGTTTGCTTTACCTATATTCTAAGGATATTGTCATTTTAATCACTTACACAGTCCCAGAGGGTAATTTTTCTTCTGGTGGGCTGCTAGTACTACTGCACTGTTAAGTATAGCTTCTGGAAGTTTAAGGCAAATAAGGGACAAACGGTAGGTACCATGGTGAACAAAAAAAAAATCATTTCAAGGGGCTTTGTGTTATGAAGTGTTCTATCTCCATCATCCACAGTCCAAATAGAGAGTAGGTCAGTTTACCTAGTCTAGTTTACTTTGTATTTCTATTTTTCTACATCTTCCTTTCACCAGATTTCCCCAGCTTTTTTTCAGTATTTGCCTTATCTACTCTCCTAAATGGTTTTAATATGGAATAAAACCATATTTACAAATACGTATACACTTTCAATAGTTTCAGATTTCCTGTCCTTTTAATGGCAAAATCTTTTTTTTAAAAAAAGATTTTATTTATTTATTTAGGAGAGCGAGTGAGCGAGCACAAGCGGGGGGCAGGGGGGCAGAGGGACGGAGTGAGAGGGAGAAGCAGACTTCCTGCTGAGCAGGGAGCCCAAAAGTGGGGCTTGATCCTGGAACCCCGGGATCATGTCCTGAGCTGAAGGCAGATGCTTAACTGACTGAGCCACCTAGGCACCCCAAAAGCAAAACCTTTTATATGCATCTCAAAACCGTGGTTTTGGGGGGGGATATTTACTAGATCCAGTACTTCCTGCAGGTCTCTACTACACATTAGGTTCATCTGAATAATAAACATTCAGACTGGGATAGCATTCTTTATAATATTTCCAAATGAAATGGTCATTTGACTCTTGCAGAGAACTCTTTTTTAGGACTTTTTTCAGGTGAAAATACACAAGTAATTTGCCTCCTTTGATCTCCAAGATACCTACATGTTGCTGCAACTGAGTTCTACTGTACTGTCACAAGAAACCAGTGTCCTCAAAAGCTACTTAACAAAGAGTAGACTAAATTAGCATACGTGTGACCATTTTGTAGCACAGCATGTAAGTTAATACTGGACACCTGACTGACAGCAGAATGCAGTAAAACTATTAAATTTAACAAATTCTATATAGTTGAGTCAATGTGCCCAGTAATTCAGTTACAGCTAAGTATTTACCTTTCCCCACTCAGAGTTCAGAATTTCCTTAAGACTGTAGTATTTGGATAATGACAGAACCTTTTGAGAACTGGATAAATGCTATGGCCTCTCCTTTCCTACAACTGTCCCTCTGTCCTCTCTCCCCTGCCCCTCGAGGTTACAAGTCCTTGCCTCAGGATACAATTTTGCCAAGAATTACATAATACTGCACTAGTGATATTAGTGGATAAAAAGTACCAGAGTTATAAATTACATAGCAGTGGATTCAAATGTCTAATTTGCCACTGAGGAGCAAAGAAAACAAAAAAGATACAGGTAGATGGCACAAGAAAAAGGGAGAAAGTCTGAGAAATATTTCATCAACTTGCTCTTAATTCTACATATTTTCTACAAAGTTATCAGGAAAGGTCTGTCACACCAAATGCATCAAACTTTCAATATTATAAAAATGAACTCATTTCAAAGTAATGAACAGGAATAATACCCATAAGCATTCCTTTAATGAGCACCTACTTAATCAATAACGATGCATCCACAGAAAACATTTTAAATTGTTTTGAAGAATAATTTCTTATTACTAGTTAAAATCCTTCCTACACTGATCCTGACCAAAGTAATCACCTTCTAAAATCTACCAGGGTCAGTCACCCCAGACACGTTCCCAACTGTGGGGTTATCTTCACTGACAAAAATTACTACAAATGGTAGTAATTTTAACATATTTCAATGGTTAATGATGCCTGAGAATCTGGCAAAAAAATTTTTTTGAAAAAAGAAATTGTTCACAGTAAAAAAACATACACCTTGTTTAAAAATGAGAACTACAAGATAAAACAAAGTTCTGTGTTTTTAACATAGTTATGCAAATAACTATGTTTTTCTGTCTCCAGGATTCTAAACTTAAGACTATTCAAGGTTCTGGAAGTATATATTCAAATTATAGTTCATTTTCATTAATTTACTTACCAGTATCACACAGAACTAATGAAAATCAAACCGTGAACTAGAAAAAATTTTAAGTGCAAACATAATGCTTAACTGTTTATAAGTATTTTTAACTAATAAAAGTGTTAAGTATCTACCTTTTTTACTAACAAAAAAGTTTTTAAATGAAAGCCCATGAAAGTTAAGAGCTCAAATCTCACGGTATATTCCCTCATCTACACACTACACAGAACTTTTAACCTAAGTTGTTTTTTTTTTTCCAGATGACTACTTCTGTCACTTAAATGAATTTTATATAGCTAATTTACTTATTAAAAACTCACTTTATTTTTCTTCTTTGGAAGGTTTTAAAGCAATCAGTCACACTTAGAAATTTTCAGATGGAAATAGTGAAGTATTAGAATTTTTACTGGTGGTATAAAATTAAAATTTTAATTTAACAGAATGCATGCATTTATATGAAGACAGACTATCAAAATTAAAAAAATCCATTCAAAACATTATGGTAGTATCTCAATTTGGAAAACTTCATATGATCAAAAATTAGCTTCATTTTCAAGAAACTAATTCATGGCTCCACAGCTGGAATTTATTCCAAAAATCTTATGTAGCCTGGGAAATGTCTTGTGTCTGGATCCAAAGGTTTACATTCCTAAAGTTTGTATCTGTAAATAAACCCATGACAGGAGGGGAGAGGGAAAAGGGAAGGAAAGGAGGGGGCAAGAGAGAAGACAGACAGAAGGGAAAGAGTAATTCAATTCCTACAATTTTAAAGATTTTATTTGACAGAGAGAGACGGAACACAAGCAGGGCGAGTGGGAGAGGGAGAAGCAGGCTTCCCACTGAGCAGGGAGCCCGATGCGGGGCTTGATCCCAACACTCTGGGATCATGACCCGAGCTGAAGGCAGACGCTTAATGACTGAGCCACTCAGGTGCCCCAATTCCTACAATTTTAAATGTGATCTCTGCAGAAATCTATTCAGTGGGGAAGGGGGTGTATATATTAAGATTGTTTTTCTATCACCATCACAAAATAGTGACAACTTGAATATATTATATGCTTTATTCCTGACAGACCTGCTTGTTTCACTATTATCCAGTACTATCACAGAAAATAATCTAAAGGTAAGATGATTTAACCTCTTAAAATTCATGTTATTATTTTGCCTATAAGCATACAGACTAAAAAAAAAAAATCTTCACAATCATTTTAGTCAGGATGTGTTATGCTCCTCATTTACGTTTCCCGATTTTGAATAAAATGTGGGGACCCTCTATTTCCAATTTTGTGAAAACTTGTATTTCTATTTATCAGTTCAAACTTGTATGTTCTTCTCTATCTTTTGCTGGTTTAATCTCAATGCTTTATATATCATAATAATCTTCAGTTTTTTCCACGTATGTATTTCATTTGTAGCTCTGAAAAATTTCAGTGCAAATGATGGAAAAGAATACTCTTTTGGAATGAGTCAGATCAAATCTTATCCTTCCACTTACTAGCTGTAGGATTTCAGGCAAGTTACTTAATTTTCATCTCTACCTAAAAAATGGAGATAAAGCCTACCTGGGTAGACAGAGATTAAATTATATGCATATCTACATGCATATTAACTTATTCTGTAGGACCATACCTAACATAGAGTAAGCCCTCAAAGAGAAGACATTCTGTTCCCATTATCTTCCATTTTGAATTTGATGTTCTATAGCGCTGATTCTTCTCTATACTGTAACCAAATATAACTTTTTCTTAGCTCTTATAGCAGTCTATTATTTCTACAGAAATTATATGATTCCTTAACATATTTGTATGTTTGCTTTCTAAGTTTTATTCATGTCATGTTTTAAATAAGAAAATAATTTATCCAGAACCCATGCAACTATCTTATTGTTTGTCCTGTACACCCTTTTAACTGAACCTACTAAAGAAAATGGATCGTTAGAAATATTCATTATTGTATTCCTATGCTTATTGAATACAGCAGCTGGTATTATAGGCGCTCAAATGATATCTGCTGAATGAATTATGAATGAACCAATGAGAACTGTAATAACTAGCCTTCTCTTTCACTTCCACAGTTTGGAAATCAAACAAGGTCTTAGGACTGGCATTGGAGCTGGAGAGAGAATTCTGGGAGCGTTTTTGGTGAAGGATGACCTTTGACAGCCATAAAGATTTTTTAGAATTCCCTTTCAGTTTAATGATCTAAATTAGTTTTGTTTTCATGTATACAGGTAATGATTCCTAATTTTCAGAATAATTCTAGGCCTCTTGCCTAAGGAGCAAATTTACTATAGAGACTCTTTTTTTTTTTTTTTTTAAGATTTTATTTATCTATTTGAAAGAGAGAGAGAAGCAGGCTCCTCGCTGAGCAGGGAGCCGATGTAGGGCTCGATCCCAGGACCCTGGGATCACTGAGCCAAAGGCAGATGCTAAAATGACTGTGCCACCCAGGCACCCCAAGACTCTGCTTTTCTTTTAAAGAATTTCATTCAACCTCTTTCTTTCTCATGCCCTATCTACACGTAGATTTTCCAGGTCTGAAGACTTCAATATCTTTAAACCAGAAAAATTTCTGAATCGTATTTTTGGAAATGTTGAGCCCCAAAAGAAGTCTTATATTTGATCATACATGTTCATTATTTTAGATCTCAAAATCTCAAGGAGAAAGAAATAAAATTTAGTTTATCAGACAAGCCAGTTTTTGTAACTTCAGTGTTATACAGGGATGAGCAAACTCTGACCCATGGGCCAAATCCAGCTTTCTGCCTGTTTTTGTAAATAAAGTTTTATTGGAACACAGACATGCTTATTTGCTTATATATCATCTATGGCTGTTTTTGCGTAACTGCAGAGATGAAGAGCTATGATAGAGACTGTATGGCTCACAAAGCCTAAGAGAGCCCTGGCCTCTCTAAGACTCCTCTTATGGATCCACATAACAACAACAACACAAATAGCAAACATTCACTATGCAGTTACAATGTGTTGGGCACTGTTTTGTTGAATTTTACATTCACTGTCTCTTTTAAAAATTAGATAAATTATCTGAATTGGTTATTATCACAATCCCTCTTTACAGATGAGAAAGCTGAGGCTGATGAAATTAAATAACTTGGTCAAGATTAATAAGTAGTAGGATTGGGATCAAACCCTGGTCTGTTGGAATCCAAAGTGAAATACTCTTGAGGGCTTTAAAATAACAAATAATAAAGGTGTTTTCCAAGGACTTAGTTTGCAGCTAGACAGCTTTCAATTTTATTGGTTTGATGGTCCATGCGCTTTTATATTGTTTTATGTGGTATTAAGTATGGATTTTAATATTTGTTCATTAATGCCAATGAAAAAGCAATGATGATTCATTCTTATTCTTCACAAGAAAACAACCATAAAAACTACCTTTACTTTTATTGAGACTATATGGTTTTAAAAATTCTCTACTGAACTTCTAAAGTGATGGCCATCTTTACAAGTAAAAGCTGGTATTATATCTAAACAACTGTTGTCATTATTATTGTATTCCACAACTACTGTTAATAGTGTGAAAAAGCTGGACAAAGTTTACTGAGTTTAAAAGAAAGACTTTGAAAACTTAAGAGCTATTTTCAAGGGAGGAAATATGAAGGAACATCATTTACACTAAGAACATCTGTTACAAAGAGGAATATAGCAAAACAACTTTGGAAACAACAAAGGAAGGGCTAGTTCCTAGAATACCAATTCAACCCAAACTATAAAGCAGATAAGAGACAATGTGATAAATGCTGGAAATACAAAGATAATTTCTATCTTCAAAGAGCTCACAGTACAAGAAGGGAGGATAAGCAAGTAAAAATTAATATGGGGTTCTTAATTACAAGCAGCAGAAACCAATTCATAATGAGGAACAGAAATTAAACAGATACTCAAAATATCTCAGAATTACTTGGAAGCTTGAAGAATCAAGCTCAGTAAACGTGCAGGCATGAAGGAGGCTTCAAAATAAAGAAATAAAACCAAAATCTGTCACAAGAAGCACCTGGGCACAGAAGACGCCACAATGGGCATACCGCTACTTCTCGTTTTGGAAACTGCACATTTTATTGCTGCAGCCATATCCTTTACAGCACCTGCGTCTTTTTATCAGCTCCAGAAAAAAGCATCCAATTAGGGTTATGAATTTTGGGCCCATTTCCTAAATGCAGACAGGAAAAGCAATTTATTTGTCCTTTTTGGCTTTTGTTGTGGTAGGCCTTGCATTTCACCAAGATTCACACTATGTAAGAGGGAACTCCTCAAACACAGGAAGGGCCTTCAAATTCTGGGAAGCCCCACCCCCCAAGAGATAAAAGCCCCACTATAAACACTGTATCTTAAATCAAGATGTGAAATATTTGGGGGGAGGTAATCTCTGAGTTCTCAAGTTTGAGAGGTACTATTCAAATATCTAAATGGTAACAAATGATCCACTCCTACACAGGCACCTTTGTTTTTTTTCAACCAGTCATTAACACAAAACTTTTTGAATATTCAAAACTTAAAGACAAGAGCACGACTTCCATAGAACAAGATTTTTCTTTTTTTTTTAAAGATTTTATTTATTTATTTGACAGAGAGAGAGACACAGCGAGAGAGGGAACACAAGCAGGGGGAATGGGAGAGGGAGAAGCAGGCTTCCCGCGGAGCAGAGAGCCTGATGTGGGGCTCGATCCCAGGACGCTGGGATCATGACCTGAGCCGAAGGCAGATGCTTAACGACTGAGCCACCCAGGCGCCCCAAGATTTGAGTTTCTTAAACCACTGTTTTTCTAATTCAAGTCCAGGGACTTGTTGGTTAAATCAGGAGCCCATAGCTCTCCAGTTAAAGAAACTGCACTACAGCATAAACATAGTGAAAAAGTTCTATGTTAGATACCACATTGGCATAAATGAGGAGTTAACTGCACAAACAGGGAATGCTATGCAGAAAAACAACTTTAAAAATAAGCAGAAATTTACTATGCAGATAGGGCGGGGCAAAAAAGAATATTCCAACAGAAGTAGTAACTAGTATAAAGTACAAAGTACTTTATTATAAAATACCATAGTTTGGTGGTGGTGGTGGTGGGGGGGGAGCACCTGTTCTGGTTCCAGAAAACTGCAAAGAAGTCCTAATCCTTATTAGCAGTATGATCTGGGTCAAGCCCATTAACAACTAATTTTTCCTCATCTACAAAATAAGGCAGGTGGACTGGGTGATAAATTCAAGTAATTTTGCTTCTAAACAAATTTATGTTTATTATTATGAGTAACAATGGCTAACATTTCTCGGCTAACACTCACCACATGCCAGGGAAAATGGTACAGAGTTGAGATATATCAAGTAGGTATTATTAATAGCCTGATGTTCCCCCAATTGAGGAAACCCAGGTTCTGAATGGGGAACTAATTTGCTCACGCAATCCAATTAGTTAAGAGAGCCAGAGCAAGAGGGTTTAAATCCAAAGCCATTAACCCTATGGCTAACCCAACAATGAAATTCCAAATTCCCTAAGGAGACTGTTATTGCTTCTATTATACTATGGGCAAAGTGCTTATTATCTACAACCCCCTTTCTTTGATATCTAAATTTTTCAGAAGGTCAAGAATTTAGACCTAAGTATCAAAATGTTTATTATTTTATATAGTCAAATGGAAATCTTTCCAAAATATATCCTACACATCTCTGGCTTTTTAAATAAGAGAAAAGTAGAGTAAATCTAAACTTTTCTTGAAGCTCAAGGTTACTTTCATACATATTAATTATTGTATGGGCCTCTAGAGCTTTAAGATAACATAACTCTTTGGGGCGCCTGGGTGGCTCAGTTGGTTAAGCGACTGCCTTCGGCTCAGGTCATGATCCTGGAGTCCCTGGATGGAGTCCCACATCGGGCTCCCTGCTCGGCAGGGAGTCTGCTTCTCCCTCTGACCCTCCCCCCTCTCATGTGCTTGCTCTCTCTCATTCTCTGTCTCTCAAATAAATAAATAAAATCTTTAAAAAAAAATGAAAAAAAAAAAAAAAAAAAAAAAAAAAATTTTTTCCCCCTTATTTTTTTAAGTAAACTTTTTTTTTTTTTTTTATTTTTTTTAAAAAACCACCCCCCCCCCCCCCCTAGAGAAGGGTTTTGTGGACCAAAAAAAAAAAAAAAAAAAAAAAAATCAAGCTATCAGAACTATTAATACCATAAAGATACAGCTGCAAAAAAATTAATTCCTGTCTTACTTCTCATTACAAGGTGGCCTTTGTTATAGTACCTAGAGTAACTCTTTTAAAATGATCAATTCAGCTGTGATTTGATTACCTAAACACAACTTCACTGTTACAAATACTTTGATATAGAATATTCCCACACTGCACTATATTCTCTGATCCTAAGATACTTCATAAAGAATTAAAACCTAAAGCATTATGTTCTTCAGATTACATGATGCCAACATGCTAGAAAAAAGTGTTATAATGCTTATGGAGACATTAGGGTTAAATGTGAGGTAGTTCAAAAAATGCTCATATTTTCCCTGAGACAATAGAAAAAAGGGAAAAATCTTAAAGGAAACCTCCTGCAAAAATTTTTCTAAAGAGAATATAAGAGAAAAATGGTTCTATGTCATGCTAAAATATATTATGAAGCTACAGTATTTAAAGCAATTTAGTATGGATAGAAACAGAGCAAGAAATCCAAACACAAAATTCTGCTTATGATGAAGATAATAGCTCAGATTAGTAAGAAGAATTACACAATAAATGGTATGGAAACAAACTGTTTAAAAAAAAAAAAACCAAACAGCTTCAAAGTAAGTAACAGAAGGATCAAATGCCTAAAATACCAAAAAAAGAAAAAGTTTTAGAAGACCAAATTTATCTATAATCTTACAGAGAAGAAATATGTCTCTGTAAACAGGAGACAATATCCAAGTCACAAAAGGGGAAAAAGTGCTATATTTACCACATAAAAAGTAAAGACTGTTATAGAGCAACAACAAAATAGATGGAAGTCAAGAGACAAACCGGAAAAAAATCTACAAAAACTATGATAAAAAACGAACTTCCTTAATTTATAAAGGGCTCATGCAAATCAGTAAAAAACAGACCAACTACCTAAATAGAAAAATGAACAAAAGATATGAATAAGAAATCTGGAGGGAAGAAACAAATGCTAATAAAGTTCTGATGTTTGATTTCCTCATTAAAAAATGGAATCTGAAGCAACGTATCATTTTTCACCTGAATTATTCAAATGGCAAAAACTAAAAAGTGTGATGATGCCCAGTGCTGCTGATGTTGTGAGGAAATAATCAGTCCAATGTGCTTACTGATGTGTGCCTAAGTTTACAAAACTTCATCAGGAGGGTAATACAGATACAACCTCAAAAGCTGTCAAGGTATATATACAAAGGTAATCATGATAGCACTGTTTAATTACAAAATTAAGCTGGAAAAAATATTTATCATAGACCACTAGTTAAATAAATTATGGTATATTCATAAAATAGAATACTATGCCCCATTGGAAAAAAAAGGGAGGGGAGGAATGAATAAACTTCACTGTGGAACCTAAGATAAATTATTAAGGAATTTAAAAAAGCAAAGTGTAGAAGTATGTACAGATTGTTTTTAAGTGGGAAAATCGACAAGTAAGTGAATTTCCAGTGTTTCTTTGAAATTATGTGAAACTGTTAAGAATGGTTCACTTTGTTCACAGAGACCAGGGAAGGGAGCCATAGCTGCTGTATTTTTTAATCTGTTCCTGAATTAATTTCACTTTTTAAAGTTAACAGGAATTATCTAGATAATAGAATTACGGGGAAATTTTTGTTTTTTTAATGCTTTTCTGTCTTAAAAATACGTTAATACAACCTACATTTTAAAGAAACCACCTGGGCAGGGGGGAATGGGCAATGGGACACTTAGTTTCAATTTATTTTATTCAATGCAGTGTTACCTTTTAAATAGTAAAAGCTTACATTATTTTTATAATCAAATCAGTTTTAATATCTTACACTTTTAACTATCTGCACTAGTGTAAGGATAATGTTTACAATTCCAAACCAAACACTATATATAGCCTATGGACATCAGAGTGAACACTAGCCTTCCAATATAAAAAAAAATCTTCTTTTACATTCAAAAAGAAGACTAACAGACAGACAGAAAAGTGTATCTATACTAAACTTTCTATATCTTCTGAGGGCACCTATATTTATTTATACAAGCTGAGATATCTGCTTTCTGACTGAGTCACCAGCCCTGACGCAGAAAGGGCAGAATACAGTGACAAATCTTTATAAGAACCTGGTAATTTAAAAAAGGAATGGAAAAAAGGGAAACTGCCTAAAATGAATAAATGCAAGACAGATTAAATTAGGACTGCTTTTAAATTGCCTATTTTATTAGGAAAATGAAAAGCGATCCCAATAAGTCTTGCAATTTCTAAAGATCAGCGCTGATACTTTTCTCAGGTTCAAGAGATCCTATCCTTTCAAAGCGTGCACAGTTGTGCTTTTCAAACCTATCAGGGTGTCAAAGGCAGATGTAATTAGAATGGGCGCTGGAGAGGGAAAGGAAACCACAGAGAAAGGGAAGTTAGAGACCTGATGTATAGTATTTCACAGCAAGTGAAACAGAAGCACATGTAAACAAGAGAGTACATACATCAGACCTGCTGGAGATTATAATGGACTATTTACCAATACAACTCACAAACGTTCACCTCTAGGAGAGTCGGATCCTCAAAATCTACCAAAAAGTTCACCTCTAAGTAGTCTCAATGGATAATTACCATCCTGCTGATTATTTTTAAGACTTGCATAAAACAGTACCCCCTGAATTACATAGCATTCATGAGAAATGAAGGTCAATGGTATGCTGAAGGATACAGCAAGGAGCTATGAAGTCAGAGTTCAAATCTCAGCTTTACTACTCAAGAGTTTTATGACCTTAGGCAAGCTAGTTAATCCTTGCTTCAGTCTCTTAATCTCTAAAATGGTGGTTTAACAACATTAACTATGCTCATGGATTGATGTGATAAGTAAATGAAATTATATTTACACATGGCATCACAGTGCTCAAATAAAATTCTAAGAACATACTTTTGGGGAAACAAAAGTGCTATTTGTTTAATTGAAACTACTCTGAATAGAAATCTCAATACTTTAGTTTACTTTTGTTTCTTAAGGCAAACAGACACAATTTAACTTTTTCTGCACTGCATAAGTCTTCAAATATATAAATTATGAGACTGTGTGACTAGAGGGGCACCTGGCTGGCTCAGTCGGTCGAGCATGCAACTCTTTGAATCAGGGTTGTGGGTTCAAGCCCCACATTTTTGGGTGTAGAGATTACTTTAAAAAAAAAAAAAAAGACTGTGTGACTATAAATACAAAAGTTTCCACAAGCTATCAAATAATCAGTCTCTACAGAGTACCTTGAGCAAAGAGAGCCTCTCTGAAGATATTTAAAGTTTATAAGAGATGTTGTCTCTATGCTATTTCTATATTGTTACAGTTAAAAACTTTTATAATTATAGCCATTTTCCTAAGTCTTTATTCATAATCAGAGATAACTTGTTGTGCCTCCTTCTCGCAAGCCCCTTTCTTTTTCTTAAGGTGCTGATGCTAAACTACTCTGAGCTAAGAAACCAGATAACCATTTCGAGGCAGACTGATACAGTGAAAAAAATACGGGCTGTAGATTCAGACAGCTCTGTGTTTAAATCCCAGTTGTGCTACTTACTCTGTGACCTTGTTAAGTTGCTTAACTTCTCTAAGTTTCAATTTCCTCAACCTTAAAAATGGGAATACTGTTAGCTATATTGAAATGCTGGGGTAAAAAGCAAATGAAAACTTAGGTAAAGATCTTGCAGAGTGTCTTCTAGTACCTGGCAATATAAATCACTCTGTTAATGGTAATCTTTATTACACAGCTAGTGAAGTATACTGAAACTGTAGCTAAGTCAAGAATAAAAAGAATTTCTTGGAACATGTGCTTTTAATGTGTGAAATTCCTTGGCACTGTACTGGATACAAAGATGAAAAAGAATATAGTATCTAAGCTCCAGAGGCTCAGAGCCTAATTAAAGACAGACATGTAAACAAAGTCACAGCAATTTGATAAGTGAAACAGTAAAAGAAGCAGTGCACCATCTGAAGTCAAGTGTTTTTTTCTGGAAGGAGTGGTATTTAAGCTCAGAGGATAAATAGGAGCTCACCAGGTTGGGGGTTAGTGATTGAGGCGAGCCAGACTTGGTCCAGGAGGATAAAAAGAGCACATGTAAAGATATACAAGTAAGAAACAGCCTGGCACAGCCTGGAGCAGAGCGTTTGTAAGAGAGGAGAGTTTAGAAAGGCAGGCATGGGCCAGATCATAGTGGCCTAGTCTTCCAAACCAAGGAGTAGTTGGCCCTTTTAAAAATTAATAATGGGGAAAAATTAATAATGGGGAATCACAAAATATTTTAAGGGCAGTGTAGGAGGTTGGCTGAAAAAGATAACATGCTCAGAATTCACAATACAGAGAGATATGCAAGTTGACTAGGAAAGAGAGGAGTACCATAGTCAAGGAAAATACAGTTCAGGCGGGAAAGACGCAGCAATTAATTGAAAGCAGTAGTGATAAGAATGGAGAGTAAAGAATGGCTGAGAGAGAAGAGGGTGGTCTTGACAATACTCAGAAGTTGGGGAAAATCCCCCATTTTCCCATTTGGGCAAATAGGTGGGTCAAGAGGTCATTAGTCAAAATGGAGACAACAAAAATGAAAGTTTCTGAGAAGACAGTCTAGGCTCAAACTGGATTTTATGTGAACAAAGCCGTCTATTAGGAAGACTGGAGCCCAGGTGAAGGCAGAATTAACTCCAATGGAAGAAATGAACATAAAGGTAGAAATGGAAGACGAGGCAAAGGTAATGTCACCCAGAAGAAGTACACAGATTGAAGATGGGGTTATGAGTATCTATTACTGCTGCTCATGAAGATCTCGCTCTCTGCCTTTCACTTGTTTTGCAATTGGACAAGCTGAATTTTATGTAAGTGAGATGTTACAGTTTTCATACTTCTTTAAAAACATGAAAATTTTCCCATACAAGTCTACTGAATGTAGATGCTTAAGTTTCCTGAGCATTGTGTCCAACTTCTTCACTATCGGGCTAGGCCTAGCAGAGTGCTTGGGACCTGAAAGGTGCCCAATAAAAATGAATGAACTAACCAAGTGTGGTCTTTAGGTCAGTCAAGAAGCCAAACTGTTTCAGATATTGTTTTAATGTTACAGATGAACATTTAATATGGATTAACCTAAAATTTTCTTTATATGCTGTTTTTTCCATTTAGAAACATACACTTTTCAATGACTTGGGGACTCTGAACTTATTTTTCAGAGTTAAGAACTCACCTAAAACCAGTAATTTATGCCTATCCTTATTTCAGATTTCTGTATAGAAGTCAAAAGCAGGTAGAAAAGTAAGATTATTGATTTTTTTTTTTTTTTTTTTAAGATTTTATTTGACAGAGAGAAAGCACAAGCACGGGGAGTGGGAGAGGCAGAAGCAGGCTCCGGGAGCCTGATGCAGGGCTTGATCTCAGGACCCTGATATCATGACCTGAGCCAAAGGCAGATGCTTAACTGACTGAGCCACCCAGGTGCCCCAGATTATTTATTTTTTAAAATGTTAGTTTTAAAAAGGGAAAACACTAAAATACTTCACCTACAGGTCCATTCTTATATATTAACAATGTGCGAGATCTTCATAGGAGTACTGAGGAGAGTATTTTAAAGACTCACTGCTTAGAAGGAAAATTAGATGAGTCCAAACGTTCCTTTATGTACTTTGTTTACATACTTTTACTTAGATAAATGCACATTACATAAACTCAGTATCATAATGAGTGTTCATAAATTGGTGGATGAAAAAGATGAGTCAATGAGTAAGCAGGGAAGATGGCTGCTGAGCAGAAGAAACTATGTTATAAGCACTTGAGAGTGTGAATAGCACTATAAGGGAACTTAGTAAACCCTGGACTGCTGGTTTTTGGTGGTTTTGGGTTTTTTGCGTATTTCTCACTAACAAAACAAAAGATATTTTAAGAGATTCAAGTTACTCAATAAAACTAAGGAAAAAGCTCATTGTTCATAGGATTACATTACAGTCAAAACTTTTCAGATAAACCAGTTCTTAATACTTCCTTCTGCTTTTCTTTGAATGTCTAGCCTCCCTCTCATGCATGTCTCTTTTGATGAGAATAGGCAGTAGGGTAGTAATAGGGAAAGAACAAAATCAAACTGAACATAACAACCTGATTTTAAAACTTAAAAAAAAAAAATGGGGAATGTCCTACTAGAATCTTGGTATCATATGCTTTCACAATTACAGTTTATATTGGGAGAGACTGAATGGAGCAGTTAAAGAGCCTGAGTTTTGGAGTCAGCAGTTCAGTTCTGGCTTCATTATTTGTTCTCTCTGTAACTCTGGATTTTTGTTTTAAGTACCCTCCATCTCAGTACTCCTATCTGTAAAATGGGACGAATAAAAGGACTTCACAAGACTCACAAGGATGATATAAAATAATGTACCAGGAAGACACCACATAAATGGTGTTGTTTTTGTAGCTGTAAGCTCCATTAGTACTTACCAACTTTTCATATTTCAGGTATATCAAATAACCTAGGTCTGCCATAACAGAAACACAAAAGCCCACTCACTTCCAGAGTACTGCAGTGTCCCACCACTGGGATGTGTACCATGGATTGAAGTGTCCCAGTAATTTCTTCCTTTCAATCTTAGATTGAAACATCCAATAAGTCAGGTTTCAGACTGCCACTAGCTGAGAAGGCAGCGAATGGTGTCCTAGGAATCCATTGCAAATAACAACAAAACACATATTCTGCATGCAAAAAGTCTAAATTGTATGGGATTACACAATCCTGCAAGTTTTAAGAAACTCTGCTTCTGCTTAGTTGCTTCCTAACATAGATCGCTGAAGCAAAAACAGCATACCAGCGGTCATATCCTCTGAAGAACTAAAATTTAGATCCAGTTCTCACACTTTTAGAAGGTGAGCAAGATGCCCTCCATGGTTATGTCATAAAGTTATATTTTTTAGAAGCAACATGCCCTCCATGGTTATGTCATAAGGTTATACTTTTGTTTTGGAAAATTTGTTTTTACATTACCATCATATTATAATCGCAGGTCAGTTCTCTCATAATTACAAAAGGCACAGTTTTAGGGTTGGGAGGCAGGTCAGCTTACCATTCCACCACAATGAAGATTCAACTTTGTATTTTGAGTTTAGGTTTGAGATTAGCTTTCTTCATCACAATTTTACCCCTAAACATATTGTGACTACACTGCATACTATTTATGACTCGTTTGAGTATTTCAGATGGGATCAAGGATAAACATGGAGTAACTAAAGTCACCATGCTTGTTTGAAAACTATTGATATCTTAAACACTGCCAGGTGCTGAGTGACCACCTTACCACTTGAAGCAAATACGTATTTGTTTTAGTGTGGGAGAGGAAAAAGGCCACACCCAAAGTTAAGACTTCACAGTGAAGTGATACCGAGTTTCACAATTTTAACCATTGCTATTTTCGGTACTCTTTTTCACGGTCAATGAATACTTTAAATTCTCAAAAGGCTCAAAGTTCAAGAAAACGTTCCTCTGATTCTAATCACTTAGGTTACTTCATTCAGCAACCGGCAGGTCTAAGATGGAGAATTACCCCATTCAAAGAAAGATTTAAGTTACTCCGGCACAGGAGAGGGCCAAACTCAAATGACCAGTGCTCAGAAGTGACTCTAAAAGACGGTTACCACTCCTCCCCTCCCCCAGGGAGCAGGCAGACAAGAAGAGCCTGACTGTATCACACCAACCAGTTACCTGACAGAACGCGGCCGTGTTATCCGGACCCCTCCTTCAGTTCAGACGCTCCTAGACCCCCTTCTCTCCTTGGTGCCACCTCCATCCAGGCTGTCTCTCCTCCCCACCCCCCACCCCCGCCAGCCCAGCTCCCAGCAGCTTCCTCAGCCTCATCTGCAACCCACCTCCGTGCTCTCGCGCACTCCACTCGTCGTCGCTTACCTTGGCCACATAGTCTTTCACCTCATCCAAGTCTCCGTTTTTCAGGGCCCACATGAACTCCTTGTCGCACATCACTGCAGCGGGGCGGGCCGCTCGGCGGGGCAGAAGACGAGGAGGCGGTGGTAGCAGCAAGCGAATACCGCGGGGCGAGAGGGAGACAGGGCCGCGCGGAGCTGGAGAGGGGAAGAGAAGGCGGTGGAAGGCTGCCAGGCGGGCGAGGCAGTTGGCCGCGGCGACCGCTGGGGCGGGAGAAAGAAAGTTCTTTTGCGGCCACCGGGCCCAGCAGAGCAGGTTCCGCCTGGCCGACGAGAAGCAGGAGCGTTTGCACTTCCGGTTCACTCCCAGCTAGGATCCTCCCCCAACTTCCTCTTCCTCTTCCCCTGGGCGGAACGCCCTGCTCAGGACCCCGCCCTGACGGCCCGCGGCGGAGCGCTCCACGTGCGCAGGCGCAGTGGCTTGGCAGGCTGGAGAACGGGGACCACGGGGAGTGGGCGGGACTGAGAGGCCAGTGAAGCGAGTCCGCGGGCCGCAAGCGGGGGTGGTGGGGGCCCAGTTAGGCTATTTCGGATAGAACCAGGATGTTTTTGCACGGCACACACGTGGGAAAAACTTTTAAAAACACAACCCTGGAGGGCATCTTGCTCACCTTCTAAGTGTCCAGTAGGAATGGCCGATTTGAATTCCTTTCTCTTTTCGATCCTTCCTTTCCTCTTTCTTTTACCTTTTTCCATCCCTCCCTCCCTCTTTCCTCCCTTTTTTGCTCCTTCTCTTTCTTCTTCCCTTGGGCTCCTACTCCGTGCTAGACTCTGCTGGCCACTGAGGATATAGTTAAAAAGATGGAATAAAATAATGCCTGCCGTCAAAGACCTCTTCGATACTTCAGATAACCATGTGAATTCAGTGTAATAACTACGTATAGTGTTGTTTGGAGGGAAAAATTTCAGCGTGTGGTGGGGGAAAATTTTTACTCATCTCCCAGACTAGCAAATTATGTCCAGGACTAGAAATTCAGCTTGATGCCATAGGGTAGAGCAAACCCAACTGTCCCGTACAATTTGCGTGTTTTTTGTTTGTTTGTTTTTTGTTTTGTTTTTTAATTTTCTGTTTGTTCGTTTGTTTCCAATGGGTTGAAGCTTCGGAGCCATTCTTGTGAAACCGGTTCTACTCTGCCTAGAGTTTGGGTGTAATATACCTCGGGGCACAGCCTCCAGGTGAATTGTGCCCCAACCCTAATGACCCAGACACGCACACATGAACATAGATCCAATAAAAACTTACTGGAACTATTTTTTTTTTAAGATTTTATTTATTTATTTGAGAGAGAGAATGAGAGAGAGCACATGAGAGGGGGGAGGGTCAGAGGGAGAAGCAGACTCCCCGCAGAGCAGGGAGCCCGACTCGATCCAGGGACTCCAGGATCATGACCTGAGCCGAAGGCAGTCGCTTAACCAACTGAGCCACCCAGGCGCCCTTACTGGAACTGTTATATGTATATAAAAGTCTATTATTTATGACCCACTAAATAAATAAGCCACGCTACTAAATATGCTTGCCACATAGTATAGGGGTTCAGATCATAGCCTTTGGAAACAGATTGCTTAGTTTTGAATACAGGATCTAACCCTTACTAATTTTGTAAGGCAAAAGTTATTTAACCCTTCTCTGTTCAGTTTGCCACATATGTTAAATGTGAACAACAATGTCCACTAAATGTAATTTTTTTTTGCTACGATTTAGAAATTGTTAATGGAGATAGGTTTCAAATCAAAAGAAAAATCAAATATTTAACAGCTACCTTGATTGATGTTCTGTTAATTCGACTTTCTGACAAAAAAGACCCATCTACCTAATGATGATACATTTCTGGAAACAAATCTCAAGGAATAATTTGTAAGGCAAATCCTAGAGTCCCTATGTCTTCTTGATCTCCCACTCACACCTGTGTGAGTTACATCATGATGATGGCTCTTGATTTATATCTCTAGCTCAGACTTCTACTATGATTCATTCTTATATTTAACTTCTTAGCCATTCAAATGTTTCATACTTAACGTGGGATTTGGTCTCCTCTAGATTTTAAACCTAGTTGTCACTTCCCCTTCTCTATGAATGACATCACCAACCACATGTCACTAGAATCAGAAACATGTAACAAAGATTCTCTCCTTGACCAAACTGTAGCTAGGCTCCTCTGAGCCCTGTTCTCGACTAGGCCTCAACCTTGACATATAAAAACTTGAACAAACACTACTATAGTTCCTAACAGATCAAGGCCACATCCTAAGATGAACCCAGACCCCTTAAAGTGCCTGCCTGAGAAAACTCAAGGCTGTTTTTGTTTTTTTTTTTCTTTTCGTTTCAGCTAACACCTGAGGTTAGGCCTCTGTCTCCCAGTCTCTGTTGGAAGGTAGAATCCTAACTTCAGTGATTGCCAGCTAGCATACACAGCTGGCCTACTTGCATTTACTCTCTTGAGCTCCATTTGCCTCCCCTTTATTCCCTCTTTCTCCCTTTAAAACACCCATTCATCTCCGTACATATCAAAGTTGAGTTCATTTCAGATTGGATTCGTTTCCCTATAGTAATAGTTTGTCAAAAATTTAGACATAACAGAAGTAAAACGAATGAATCACCAGAAGTAGTAATTAGTGAAAGTTTACTGTGCACATACCAAAAAGACAGTTTGCAAACCAGGAGCACTCACACCAAAATATGTATATTGCTATAAAGCAGCTTATGTAGTGGGAAAGCAGACTATTTATTCTTCACAGTGACTGGTTATAATATTAGAATTCTCTTAAATGATAGGGCACAGCTCATATCAACCTTGGGAAACAGTTTAAGTTTTGCTTGTGATTTTCAGAGGCATAATAAGAAATTACCCAGGTCAAGTTAGTCTTGCAAAATAAGTTAAATTAATCTTTGTTTGTATGATTAAAGTGGTATTGTCTGCTCAGGGATTTTTCAAGGCTGGTCCCTGTTTTTGATTGTAATAAGTTATTACCGATAAAAATCTGCCCTTACCACTTTAACTAGTATCCGGCTTTGTTTATCTTTGACAATGGAAGTCATACATAACTCCTATCGTTCCCGATCTTTCCCTCTTACTTTATACACCAGTAAGGCTTTCAAAATATATCTTAAATTGTTCACCACTTACCATCTTCACTACTGATCACCTTCTGCAACCCTTCCCAGCCCCACCATCTCTGTCTGCACGGCTACAGTACCCTCCCAGCTTGTTTCCCATTTTCATTCTCTTTTCCTAGTAATTCCTCACATAGCCAGAGTTACCTTTTTCAGACATAAATCCAACAGGAACTTTTCACCCTAAGACCTTTCAATGGCTGCCCATTGCATTTAGGATAAAATCCTAATTATTTGCTATGGCCTTCAGGGTCTTCTTTGATCTGACTCTGATGTCTCTCCCATCTTATGACACTCCCCTCCTACCCCCATTGCTTCTTGGGTTTCCTCCAAAATCTTGTCTTCTGTCAGTTTTAGGGAAAAACAAGCTCATTCCACCCAAGGGCTGATGTTTCCTGTCTGGAATGCTCTTTTCATCCTTGCTCACTCCTTCTGAACTTCAAGGTCTCAATGCAAATGTTACATCATCAGAGAGACCTCCCAGACCACCCACTTTAAATAGGTCCCTCAATGAGTTCTACCATATAGCCCAGTTTTTTCCCCTTTGACCTCACTTATCACAGATTTTTCATTATTTTTGTTGTTTGTTTACCTACTTTGCTAGGTATTCATGGTGCTCAACAAATACTTCCTTTCGTCTACCACCCTGAGCACAAGAGAGAGTTGCTCTTCCTGGCTTCCTTGTGGTTGAGTAATGTCATGTAACTAATTTTGGCCTATTAGTTATGAACAGACGTCATATGAGTCATTTCCAGGCTTGCCAATGCAAGACCCTTCAGAGCTCTTGATTCCCTCTGCCACAGCCACCAGCAACATTCAAGACAGTGGCCAGCATCAGCCTTCGTTCCTGAGTGACTCTATTGAGCAGAGCTCCCCTACCATCCCACAATGGATATGCAGTAAACTTTTCAGACACTGAGATTTTGGTTTTTATTACTGCAGCAACACCGAGCCAATCTTGACTGATACAGAAATTATTGTCAGAAGGGATCTGTTACTAGAACAAAAACCTTAAATAGACGGCATTGGCTTACGGGCTAAATGGTACACAACAAAGGAAGTGATATTAGAAGCCGTAAGGATGATGATTCATAGTCACAGGAGTGAAACATTTGGCAAAACAATCTCCCCTGGTAGCATAGTGAAGCCTGGAAGGCAGATAATGTATCCTGTACATGTGTAGCTCCAGTGGAAGAGGCTGGATGCTGATGGCATGTGTTGGTAACTATTTTTTGGGGGGGGGCATATTTTTACTTATTTTTCCCTGCTTTACTGAGATATAATTGGCATATTACATTGTGTAAGTTTAAGGTATCCAGTGTGATGATATGATATATGCATATATTGCAAAATGATTACCTCAGTAAGGATGGTAAACACATCCATCACCTGACAGTTACTCTGTGTGTGTGTGTGTGTGTGTGTGTGTGTGATGAGAACTTTTAAGATCTACTCTCTTAGCACCTTTCAGGTATACAATATTAACTATAGTCACTGTGCTAAACACTAGATCCTCAGAACTTACT
The DNA here is from genome assembly GCF_002201575.2 of Neomonachus schauinslandi. Classification (NCBI taxonomy): domain Eukaryota; kingdom Metazoa; phylum Chordata; class Mammalia; order Carnivora; family Phocidae; genus Neomonachus; species Neomonachus schauinslandi. The sequence continues at coordinate 88,704,108 of NC_058414.1, forward strand.
CACCTCATAACTGGAATTTTGTGCCCTTTGGCCACTTTCACCCATTTCTCTCACCCCGTAGCCTCTGGCCACCACCAATATACTCTCTTTTTCTGTTTGGTGTTTTAGATTCCACATATAAGTAAGATCAAGATCATAGAGTATTTGTCTTCCTCTGTCTGACTTCTTTCAGTTAGCATAATATCTTCAAAATTCATCCATGTTGTCTCAAGTGGCTGGATTTCCTTCCTATTTATGCCTGAATAATAGTCCATTGTGTGTATATACCACATTTTCTTTAGCCATTCATGTCAGTAGACACTTAGCTGTTTTCCATCTCTTGGCTATTGTAAATAATGCTGCAGCGAACATGGGAGTGCAGATGTCAGTTTGGGATAGTGATTTTGTTTCCTTTGCATATATACCCAGAATTGGAACTGCTGGATCATGGGGTTGTTCTATTTTTAATTTTTTGAGGAACCTCCATACTGTTTTCCAAGTGGCTGCACCAATTCACATTCCCACCAACAGTGCACAAGGGCTCCCTTTTCTCCACATCCTCACCAACACTTACTATCTCTTGTCTTTTTCATAATAGCCATTCTGACAGTGTGAGATATCTCACTGTGGTTTTGACTAGCATTTCCCAGATGATTACTGATGTAATTCATATAACTGTTGGCCATTTGCATATTTTCTTTGGAAAAATGCTTATTCAAGTCTTTTGCCCATTTTTAAATTGGATACTTTGTTATTTTGCTATGGAGCTGTATGAACTCCATATATATTTTGGATATTAACCCCTTACTAGATATATAATTTGCAAATATTTTCTCCAATTCTGTAGATTATCTTTTCATTTTGTTGATTATTTCTTTTTTGTGTGCAGAAGCTTTTTAGTTTCATATATTCCCACTTGTTTATTTTTACTTTTATTCCCTGGGTTTTGGGCATCATATCCAAAAACTCATCACCAAGACAAATGTCAAGAAGCATTTTCTCTCTGTTTTCTTCTAGGAGTTTTATGGTTTCAAGTCTTACATTTAAGTCTTCAATCCATTCCAAGTTAACTCTCTTATGTGATCTAAGATATTGGTCTAATTTCATTCTTTTGCATGTGGCTGTCCAGTTTTCCCAGCACCGTTTATTGAAAAGACTATTTTTCCCCACAGAATCTACTTGGCTCCCTCTTCAAATGTTAGTTGATTGTACATGCGTGGGTTGGTTTCTGGGCTCTCTATTGTGTTCCATTGGTCTATGTGTCTATTTTTATGCCAGTATGATTTGTTTTGATTACTATGGCTTTGTAATATGTTTTGAAATCCTGAAGTGTGCTGCCTCCGGCATTGTTCTTCTTTCTCAGGATTGCTTTGACTATTTGAGGTCTTTTGTGGTTTCATACTAATTTTAGGATTTTTTCTATTTCTGTAAAAAATGCTGCTGGAATTTTTATAGGGGTTGCATGAAATCTATAGATTGCTTTGGGTAGTATAGACATTTTGACAATATTAATTATTCCAATCCAAGAACATGGGATGTCATTGCATTTGTTTGTATCCTTTTCAATTTCTTTCACCAATAGCATACAGTTTTCAGTGTACAGATCTTTCACCTTCTTGGTTAAATTTATTCTGAAGTATTATATTATTTTTGATGTTATTGTGAATGGGATTGTTTTCTTTTTCAGGTAGTTCATTGTTAAGTGTATAGAAATGCATCTGATTTTTATATATTGATTTTGTATCCTGCAACTTTACTGAATTCATTGATTAGTTTTAACAGTTTTTTGTTAGAGTCTTTAGGGTTTTCTATATGTAAGATCATGTCATCTGCAAACAGACAATTTTACTTCTTCCTTTCAAATTTGGATGTCTTTTTTTTTTTTTCCTTGTCTGATTGTTCTGGCTAGGACTTCCAGTACTATGTTGAATGAGTGGTGAGAGTGGACATCCTTGTTTTGTTCCTGATCTTAAAGGAAAAATTTTCAATCTTTCATCCTTGACTATGATATTAGCTGTGGGCTTGCCATATACAGCTTTTATTATGTTGAGGTACATCTTTCAATACCCAATTGTTGAGAGTTTTGTCATGAAAGGATGTTGAATTTTGTCAAATGCTTCACCTTCACCTGCATCTATTGATATGATCATGATCTTTGTCTTTCATTCTCTTAATGTGATGTTTCCCATTTATTGATTTGTGTATATTGAGCCATCCTTGTATCCCAGGGATAAACACATTTGATCATGGTGTATGAACCTTTTAACGTTCTGTTGAATCAATTTGCTAATACTTTGTTAAGAATTTTTGCATCTAGACTTATCAGTACAGAAAACTTATTAGTTTTCTTTTCTAACAGTGTCCTTATTTGGCTTTGGCATCCAGATAAGTCTGGCCTTGTAAGATGAGTTTGGGAATATTCCCTCCTCTTCAATGTTTTAAAAAAGTTTGAGGATTGTTATTAATCTTTTGAGTGTTTCAGTAGAAACCAAATTCCTGGACTTTGTTGGGAGGTTTTTGATTACTGATTCAATCTCTCACTTTCTTACTCATTATTGGTCTGTTTAGATTTTCTATTTCTTCATGATTCAGTCTTGGTAGGCTGTATGTTTCTAGGAATTCATCCATTCTTCTATGTTATCCTAGAACAACCTAAACATATAATTGTTCATAGTAGTCTCTTATGACCCTTTGTATTTGTGTGGTACTTATTGTAACATTTCCTCTCCATTTCTATTTTATTTGTGTCCTCTTTTTTTTTTTCTTGGATTATTGGGCTAAGGTTTGTCAAGATTTTTTATCTTTTCAAAGAGCCAACTCTTATTTTGTTAATCTTTTCTATTGTTTTCTTGTTCTCTATTTATGCTCTAGTTTTTATTAGTTCCTTCCTTCTAACGTTGGGCTTAGTTTATTCTTCTTTTCTATTTCCTTGAGGTGTAATGTTAGGTTTATTTGAGATCTTTCTTTTTTCTTAATGTATGCATTTATAGCAATAAATTTTCCTGTTAGAGCTGCTTTTGCTGCATCTCATAAGTTTTGGTGTGTTGTGTCTCCATTTTCATCTGTCTCAAGATTTTTTTTAAAATTTCCCTTTTGATTTATCCTTTGATCGATTGGTTGTTCAAGAGTGCATTGTTTAATTTGCACATATTTGTGGATTTTCCAGCTTTCCTTTTGTTTCTAGTTTCATACAATTATGGTTGGAAAAGATACTTCATATAATTTATGTCTTCCTAAATTTGTTGAGACATATGATCTATCCTAAAAAATGTTTCATGTACACTTGATAAGAATGCATATTCTGCTGCTGTCAGATGGGATGTTCTGTATGTGTCTGTTATGTCCATTTGGGTGTTGGTAACTACTGATTACATAAGATACTACAGGGAGAGATGAAATAAATAATTGTCCAGCTTGCAATTAGACCTGAAAGAGATCATAGAGTCCAGAGATTTGGAGACTTGTATTGTTGGAAGATACAAATGATTCTCAGCCATAACTGAGCAAAAAGTCTGATTAGAACTCAGCCTTGTGTCAAGGATCAAATCAAGGATATGACAGTCACACTCATGACTAAAATCTCTGAGTAGATTGAAGTGGTGCCCAGTAAATCCTTTCAGTTGAATAAAATGGTACAGGGCTTCCCACTGACAAAGCCTGATGTGCTCAAACTACCCACAAGAGAAATAAAAGAAAAATGTGTGTCCAGAAAGCACAGTGGCTGTGACTATGGCACATGGAACAGACTTGACTCAAATGTAGAAGAAGTTGACTTTATTTTTTAGGATAGTGCCAAAATATCTAGCAGTGAGTGCTAAAGGAAACTGTAAATGAGACTTAAAATGACCGTTGGGCCTCAACTTTCTGTGAGCAGGATGAGCAGGAAGTAGTCTGAGAAAGCTGTTCAAAAACTGAGAAGGACATATTCTCCAATGCTCACTTAATCCAAGGACATGGAGGATAATGGAAAAGAACCCTTCTAGAAGGTAGAAGTTAGAGCTAAGGATCACAGAAAACAATGTGATGGGAGAGGAGAGCCAACCAAGGATCACAATTGTTGCTTAACCAAGGAACATTCCCCACCCTAGTGTCTAAGACCCTCAATGTCTGCCTGGCAGGATTCCACAGTTGCCACAGACCAACAATGGCTACTATTCTTCTCCCTTTTAAATGGGAGTATTTATGATAGTTATCCTGTTCCTATTCTACCATTATATATCGGGAGTGGGGTGGAGAGGTAGGGAGGATAGTGCAGATATTTTGTTTATTTAGTTCATAGGTCTCCAGATCAAGAGAAGGTACATCTAGGCCTAAGTATTGTGAGATCTTGGACTTTGAGCTTGACACTGTGATAGAACTTTTGGGGTTATTTCCCTGGAGAGGGTATGCATATATTTTGTACATGGGAAGAAAGATAAACCTAATATCTAATGATCAGAAAGGCAGATTGTTGTCACTAGTCTCATCTGCTCATGCTTCCCACTTCAGAGCACTTTCTGGCCCCCTAGCAGTTAGGTTGGTCCATGTGAGTAGTTCTGGCAAATGATTTATGAACATAAATGATATTAAATCACTTCTAGGTCAGAACCTTTAAACATTTAAATGCTATTTTGACCTCCTCCAATGTACTTTTTCCAATAGGCAACCCTCAACCTGGGTTCCAAAGTATCTATTAGAAGCCAATTCCCCTGCCAACCTGTGATAGGCATGTGGCATCAGTGAGAAAGAAACCTTTTGTTTTAAGCTACTAAGATTTGGAGGTATTGTATATCATTGCAGAATAATCTAATCTATTCTAAATAAAATATCAATTTATTGTCTGCCTCTTGCATTAGAAGGTAGGACTAATGAGGACAAGAATCTTGTCTATCTTGCTGTAAGTTATATACTGACTATTTAACACTACGCTGGCTCATAGCAGGTGCTCAAAAATATTTATTGAATTATTGAATGGGTTAATCTCTTAGTATAATTAAGAACCTTAATTAACCAAGATTCATGTCTGAATAGACAGTCATCTCACCTTTACATGGTGGTGAGCCAAAACAATGCATGCAAACAGGGTCTAAATAGTTTTTAAAAAGAATTTTGAGACCTGTTTCAAAATACACACACAAAATCATAATCTTAAATAGGGCCATGACTATTTTGACTGAGACCATGTCCTTTTATTTTCATATTACAAAAGTAATACATGAATGCATGCTTATTTTTAAAATTTTAAGAAAATATCATTGTATGTAGAGTAAAATGTGAAAATACCCTTTATTGCAGTCCCTGATCTTTCCCTTCCATCACACCATTGCTTTCCCATAGGTTAGCACTGACAGTGTTCAGCAGAACTGGTGAACTGTAATATGCCCTTTTAATTTGAGATAGTAAAATTGGATCTGTGAGAGTATTATTCTGATATTGTGACTTATAAGAAATACATATTTTGTTTTTGTCCTGTGTTTCTGGCACAGAGTTCCTAAAACCCTTGGAATTTCCTAAGTGATGAGAGCTATAAAGGTGTCTTTTGTTACATTAACAAGGTGACTTTTGGGCCCCACCTAGGGATGGGGCTTGTTGCCAAGACAACCAACCACCTTCTGACCTCTGGGGAGAGAAGATGGGCTGAAGGTTGAATCAATCACCAATGGCCAATGACTTAATCAGTCATGCTTGTGTAATGAAGCCTCCATAAAAACCTAAAAGAATGGAGTTCGTAGAGCTTCTGGGTTGGTTGGTGAACATACGGAGTTGCTGGGAGGGTTATGCACCTGGAGAAGGCATGGAAGCTCTACGTCCTTTCCCCATCCTGTTCCTGCATCTCTTCCATCTGGCTGTTCTGGAGCTTTATTATTTTATAATGAACTAGTAATCTAGTAAATAAAATGTTTCTCTGAGTTCTGTAAGCCACTCTAGCAAATTAATTGGACCAAAGGAGAGGGTCATGGGAACCTCTAGGCTAGAGCGAGTCAGAAGCACAGGTGGACAACCTGGGCTTACATTGGAGTCTGAAGTTGTGTGTGTGTGTGTTAAGGGGACAGTCTTGTAGGACTGAACCCTTAACCGGTGGAATCTGATGCCATCCCTGGGTAGATAGTATCAGAATTGAGCTGAGTTGTAGGACACCCAGCTGGTATCTAAAAATTTCTACAAAAATACACTAAAAGGAATCGAATATTAATCATGCCAGTCTGAGTTGTATGAGTATGGTTGATTTCTTGCTTTCTTCCCTATACTTTTTATTATTTTCTAAGTTTTCTATCAACAAATATAAATTCAAGAATCAGAAAGATGAAATTATTTTAAGTTGTGTATCTATGTAGAGCAGAACTTATGTCCAATTAAATTGAAGGAGTTTGAGTTATTGCAGTAAAAAGTTTATAAAAGTGAGGTGACAAGATATGTAATGAAGTGGCCATAATTCTATCAGTTATTCAAACAAAATGTGAATTTACAATAAATAATCAATTCAATAAATATTTATTCAGTGCTGGACACTATTTTAGGAACCCAGAAGGAAGTGGTGACTAAGACAGATAAGATCCCTATTTTCATGAAGATAAATATTCTAGTGGGGGAGAAAGATAATAAACAAATAAATTAATGAGATGATTTAGGTAGTATTTAGTGCTATGAAGAAACTAAAGGAGGGTGTTATAATAGTGAGTATTGTTGGAGGGAGGCCATGTTAGCTAGAAGCCTCCTTGAGAGCGGAGTATTTGAGCTGGGATTGGGATGAGGAGTGAGCCACTCAACCTTCTTCTGCAGGGAGAGCATTCCAAGTGGAAGGAGCAGCAATTGCAAAGGCCAAAGCAGGTATTAGCTTGATAGAATCAGGGATTGGGTGGGGTTCAGATAGCAGGAATGTGTTAAGTGAAAAGTCAGAGCTAGTCCTGACAATAATGTGGATTTGCTGAATGTGTTGTAGGGATTTTCTTGGCGGGGGAGGGGGCAGAGGGAAGAAAGTATGGCCTATAGAATATTTCTGACAAACTTTTCAAACGTGAAAATGCAGTGCTGAAGAACATGCAGTACTAAAATGGCATTGACATCACATAGAACATCTACTTGAGCATAAAATTCAGTTTCCCATGTCTCTTGCTTCTCTCAAGCTCTCATTTAGGTCATGTGCCTCATGCAGACTCAGTGTCATGCACAGTTAAGACACTTACAGTTCAACAATGTCAAGATGAAGATTCAAGGAACCCTGTACTTCATCATGACCTGATTAAGCCTTCTAAAATAAATGCATGGTATCAGCACTGATGCCAAGCAGCAGGTGCTGGTGAATCAGTGAGACATGGTCCAAGACCAGAGTTGGGCCAGAGGGCCAGCATACAGGCCATGTTGTGTGTGTGGTCATGGATCTGGGATCAGCGCACACAACCAGAGTGATTGAGTGTGGTGCTAGACAGAGCTGCCTATGTGTTTCTGCTTCAAAGCATCTAGACTCATATTCAGAATGGAAGTAAATTAAGCTTAAACAGCTTCAATATGGAAGGTAAAGAACATCAGGGGCCAGGAAATATATAGCTCTGATTTCTCAGAAAGTTCCTTCCAAGGACTGGGTCATGGTGGCAACAGCAGACTCAGACTTTGGCTGGCTTAGCTGAGAGGAGAGGAGCCATTTTGGGAAGATGGTGGTTAAGTTGACCAAAGAGAGACATTTAGTTCAGATAAGGGGAGATCTGGACTTACTGTAGACTCTCATTTGTAAGAACTTAACTCTTCTAAGATGTCTGAATTTCTTCTTTGTTCTGGATTATGTGTCAGTTTTTATATTTAATTCTTACAGGATAACTTACTGTTATTGCCTTGGTTATGGAAAAATTGTATTGTTTGGACAAAACACAATCAGTACAAAAGTATGCTGTTTTTCATTTTATTAATCCCTACCTATGGATTCCTGTGCCAGACACCACTACTCATCTTTGGCAGTACCTGAATTTTTGGCACATCCCTGGGTTGAAACGAATAGTCTCTGAAGTGTTAACTTTGCAATCCTGAGCCTATAATAGGAAAGGCAAAATGTCATATCGGCACAAGGGACAGCAATTGCTGAAACAGACCTTAGGGAACTTTCCTAGACCGGATGGATTAAGAGACAGAGATTTAGCTTGCAAAGTCTGCCACACTGAGTTGAGGTCGTGACACAACTCAAGACTTCTTGAAGGAAGAGTTAAAATCTCATTGGACTATAAAAACGACCATCTGCCTACAAGAGCAGGCACCAGTAAATTGCCAGTGCTGATTATGATAACGTCATGGAGACTGTACAAAGTCTGATCACATGCATCAGAAGTAACTTCCAAAAACATGCTTGTAGCTGGAGGGAAATGGATTTTTGATTCAAGACACACACATCAGAATGTCTGCATTTATAACATGCCTGACTATCATAATTTTGAAATGTTTATCTTTGTATATACTTACTAAAGGATACATACGGGTTGAAAGAATCATATTTTATAGGAGCACCTGGGTGGCTCAGTTGGTTAAGCAACTGCCTTCGGCTCAGGTCATGATTCTGGAGTCCCAGGATCGAGTCCCACATCGGGCTCCCTGCTCAGCGGGGGTTCTGCTTCTCCCTCTGACCCTTCCCCTCTCATGCTCTCTGTCTCCCATTCTCTCTCTCAGATAAATAAATAAAATCTTTTAAAAAAAAAAAGAATAATATTTTATAAAACTGAAAGGTTACTAGGGAAGATAGACAAATAGATACCAGTGTGTGTCACTGGGTAACTAACACCTACAATTCACTTTGTTGTGAATAGACTCACTCATTCCACAGTCTCTGAAGTAGTATTTCATGCTGCCGACTCTGGGCAGTAACCCAGGGGAGAAGTATGGGGAAGAGATGAGTGTGTCTCCATGGCCTGACCCTCAAAAAGCTCTGTGCTTCAATAGGGAACTCATTAATATCTTGCAATGCTCACAGCCAATGGACTATGACTGTCCTTTTTGTCACTTATTTCTTTATAGCTTTCCTTGTGTGGTTTGTTTTCCCATCCAATGCTGGAAGATAGAAGCAAGTGAACTAAAGTTCTTTGGGAAAGATTCAAATGCTTAGATCTTACAGTTTCTCTAAATAATGATCTCAGTGTGGCAGGACTCTCCAAGGTAGATGGAAAGAGGCTGATTATTTCCGCTAAGTTTAGGGAGATTTACTAAGACAGAAAGAAGACAATGATTCAAACTTCCATGAGCTGTGTTTTCATAAAACAAACTATCCAAGTCATTAATAAAAAGTCTTATAAATGTTAAGGCTAACAAAAATATTATGTATCAAAATGTGCATTTATATTTGTTTTCTATGGCTTAGAGTATATTTCTTTTTCAAAGATTATAGAAGTTTATTTGTTGTTTGTTCTTCCTTTGCTTTATTTGACGCCATGTTTTCAACCACAAATCATAAGATCGTTCTTATGAAGAAATAAGCTATTTTATGATGTTTCATTTCTTTTCTTTTTTTTAAAGATTTTATTTATTTATTTGAGAGAGAGAGAGAGAGAGCACATGAGAGGGAGGAGGGTCAGAGGGAGAAGCAGACTCCCTGCTGAGCAGGGAGCCCGATGCAGGACTTGATCCCAGGACTCCAGGATCATGACCTGAGCCGAAGGCAGTCGCTTAACCTACTGAGCCACCCAGGCGCCCTCATTTATTTTCTATTCCCAGGCACCATATGGTAAAAATCACGACCCATCTGTAATTTTTTTCTGCTAAATTGGGGGAGGGTCTAATTGCAGTGTGATGCTGTCTCTATTCTTCAAAACGTGACTATGTAATTCACTGTCTTTATGGGTAGGGGCAAATGTAATACCAATGCATGTTATAGGTATACTGGTTTTGTTGCTGAAACTAAATGCTTGACTGGTACATTATGTGACATCCTTACCAGAGAGCCCTACACATATTAACCATAGGGGAAGAGGGTAGAGAAAGGAGGTGGGGAGAAAAAAAATACTAACAGTAAAAGCAAACTTTCTATTGTCTTATAGATCATGAAACACTTTTATATTATTTCATTTGATCAAACTACCCTGTGAAGTTAGTTTTATTAAATCATTTTGCAGATGTGGACATAAAGTGGCAAGAGCTTACATGACAAGGCTGCATACACTATAGGTGGAGAACGTGGATGCCCATCAGGGCTTTAGGACTACAATTTTTAGAAAAACTAAGGGTGAACATGCGCAGTGTGATAAGAACAGCAGTTGATTTTGTTAAAGTTCCAGATTCAAATACACATAATTGAGTAGAAGTGTTTCAGAAAAGGCTCAAAACCAAGGAGTATTTACCAAGATAGATTTGCTCACAGAATTTTCAGAATGGGAGATCAGGGCATAGCTTCGTCCTCCACAGTTCAGGCTTGAGGATGAGATCTGGAATGACCTCTCAGCAAGAATCTTGCTTTTTTAAAGACCTGAGAGTCAGAAGAGGTGTCTCTATGCCAGGAAGGGACAGAACTATGGATTGAGGAAAGAAAACTGAAAATGCCTATCAAAGTCATTGTGTTCACATTGGGGTTTCTCAACCTTGGCAAATGACATCTTGGGTGGCATAATTTTTTTTTTTTTTTTTTTTTTTTTTTTTTAAGATTTTATTTATTTATTTGAGAGAGAGAGAATGAGAGACAGAGAGCACGAGAGGGAAGAGGGTCAGAGGGAGAAGCAGACCCCCGCCGAGCAGGGAGCCCGATGCGGGACTCGATCCCGGGACTCCAGGATCATGACCTGAGCCGAAGGCAGTCGCTTAACCAACTGAGCCACCCAGGCGCCCCTTGGGTGGCATAATTTTTTATTGTAGAGAATGGTCCCTGGCCTCTACCCAGCAGATGTTAGTGGCATCACTCCTTCCTATCCCCACCTATGACTACCAAAATATCTCCAGACATTGCCAATGTCCCCTAAGGGGCCAAGCCGCCCCTGGTTGAGAATCATCATCTAAAATCAATCAAACTGAATTAGGTAGCCAAGATTTTAACTTCAAGTTTACCAACCTGCACATGGATTGCATCTCAGTGTTTGTTTTCTTCCCCCCTCACATTGTTATAAAGTATTTTTAAAGCAATATGATCAAATTGCCAAATGTATGCTTACTGGGCAACCTTCTACAGATGTGTAGTATCAGGGAAAAATAAAAGGGGAAATTGTGGCCTTAAGGTAAAAGACTAGAGAAAAATTCTAGATTCTTGAGATGATGGAAGTAGAATATTACCCAAAGCAGAAATTTCCTTTAAGCTGTTGGTAGGCATGTAAAATGGTACAATCTTTTCGGAGGACCATCTGGCATTGACCTTGGTGTCAGAGGCTCCTTCTCTGA